>NC_056730.1:613020889-613300889 GCF_019279795.1 Protopterus annectens | reverse complement strand
GCAAATTCTGCCTGTGTTTCCTTGAGCAAAGTATGCACTTCAAATTAAAGTTGTATATACTGGTGGACTGTCTTGCTCTTCTGGTTTAGGAATACACCAGCCGTACATGCTATACCGTATTAAAAAAAAAAAACAAGAAAATAAGATGTATTCCTCATTCTGATGTTGACGTGGCTATGAAGTTCCGTTCTGTGATAAATCAGACAAGACTTAACAGGATTAGCGGCAACTTCAAAAAACAAAACAAACAAAAAAAGATACTTTCAAATATAACAACTATTACTCTGAGACCTTGTCAGACTAGCAAAATATGTGCACAGTGCAGGAGTCCTAGGGTGAGCTCTGCTTACTGAGTCAAGGCTCTGGAGGTAAGGTGTTGTTGCACTTGGGGGCTTGCTAACATTAGGGGTGCCTTGTTTTGGGCTAACCACTGACTAGGGGTGCCAGCTAAGCCACAGGGTTTTTTTTTTCTCACGGGCTTGGAGTTAAGCTGTCAGCAGGGTGCACGATGTGCATGGGTAGCATACTGATGTCATACACATTATGATTCTGATCTTTCCAGAGGTTTCTTCTGGTAAATGTAGCTGAAAATTATTATAGTAAAACGTAAAAGGTTCCAGAGGTTCACTTTAGTAGAGAGTTTGGTGCAGGCTTGAATTAGTCTGCCAATTCCCTTCCTTTGATACTTACTAAAAAAAAAAAAAAAAGTTATTCTACTTCAGAGGTCTGGGTCAGTAAAGCCATGTAGCTGAGTGCTGGAGCTGTTACGTATTGTTTTCCTTGTATTTAAGTCTGGGTACTTTTACTGGCCTCAGTCATTCTTTGCTACTACTTTTGCACTTGTGCTGATTGGTTGTATAAGTCAGTTACATCTGGTTCCTTATATGTCGAGTTATTCAAATTAATAAAAGACAACTCAAATGGTATAGTGGTGTTTTGCTGTGATTGTAGAGGACAGCATCCCCAGGTTCAAGACTGGGCTGAATATTCAGGAGGCGGAGCTGTCCTTCAAAGAAAAGAAAAAAAAAAATCACCCTTGTATACCTTTGAACTGTACGGATTTTTGCAGAATGTCCAGATTTTGGCTCATATTTTGGGTCTGTTCCTCATAAATGTTGTAGTTTTTTGGCAAATTGCTTTGGATTAAATCACTAAATAATGATGTGTTTGGATTTCAGCCTTCATTTCCTTCAGAGCGTGCATCCTGAGACAAATCTTGTTATTCTGGTAGCTTCTGGAGTTTATAGGAGCAATGACAAATCTGTCCCTATGTTTGGATCTTTGTTCCCCCATTACTTTAGGCTTTGTCGGGTCTTTTAACTATTCTATGACCTTTCTAGCTGAAGTTGATAGTAAGCCACATTTTGCCCATGTATTCCACATTATGAGTGAGGGCTGGTGTTCCTCATGTTTGAGATGGAAGGTTGAGAGCTATGATTTTAAATATTGCTCTCTTTTATATTTGTAGAGGGGCTAGAGTAACAAGATTTGTTTTACCATACATTGTCCAGAAACCACATTTTCTTGAAACTTTGACAGGATGAGAGATTGTGAATTAATACTGTGTACAGATTTTTGTAGAATGTCCAGACGTGAAACCATATATCAGCATGCATATGTTGAAAGCAGATCTAGTACCACCTGTAACATGAGGGTCTATAACAATATAATAACAGCTATGAATTAAATTATGCTGTGATGTAATTCATAGAGTTAATTTCAGCATTTTACAGGGTCATACATGTAACACTGATCAATAAATTAGTACAACTAGGAACTGATGTACTCTTGATAAGATGGATAGCTGGATGGCTGACAAATAAGACATGACAAATATCATACAGCAACTGGACAGACAAAATCCTTGTTTACAGTCAGGGTGTCCCACAGGGCTCTGTCTTAGGCCCTTACTTGTTTAGATTGTATCTTTCAGACCTAACTTTTGAGTGTTCTGCAGTCTATATGCAGATGACTCGAAATTGGGTAAACTGATTATGTGTGTTACAGATAAGGCATGTCTGCAAAATAACTTGACTAAGTTGACCATTTGGGCACAGGAGGATAGTATGCTGATAAATACATCAAGAACTAAGCATATGAGATTGGTAGGCATAAATTGAAAGGTGAATATTTAATACAGCACACAGTAATTGAAACTGTAAAGTAATTTAAGGACCTGGGTATATGGGTAGATTCTGCTATCAGTTTTTTTTCTAATCATATCATCCAATTGTTTAATGATAGTTATAGAACTATAGGTTGTATACAAAGATTTATAAAGTCTTGGAAATCAAAAATAATGACGTCATTGTTTGTTAGTTACATTAAAGCCAAACTTGAGTATGGAATAACAATATGGAAAGCCTATAAGAAAACAAGCATGATTAAACTGGAAGAGTACAATGGAAATAGACCAAAGGTATCCATGGATGTAAAAATTTAAGTTATTATGAAAGACCAAAATATCTGCATATAGTTCCACATCCGACAATTATTTAATGCAGGCGGGAAGGAGTGGGTGTAGCTTTTGGTTTGCCATGTACACACAGAGTAGTGGGTTTGTTTCCCATCTTTGATTTGTATTGTGCCTAACCCTATTTGTAGAATGCGGGAGTTTTGAAGGGCATTTGTGTCGCAGCTTGTCTGACCAAATGTGCACAGAGATATGAATCTTTTTTTTTTCCATCTTTGCAGGTGGGGAAGAGCAGAGAGAGAGTAGCCATCAGTTGGTGTGACCTGAAAGATGTGGGTCAGAGGTGGAAGTGCAAGTCCCAGTGGCTGTTTACACTAATAGAATGGTGCACAAAGGTGTTCAAGTGGGGGAGCGCAAAGTAATTAAAAATTGCTACCCTGCTGGAAGTTTTTTGATGTAATTGATTCTGATGGGTTGGATGTTCTAGTTGCTGGAGTAGTGCACAATGAGGTCGCAGGGAATCTTATTTTACTTGCGATTCTTTAAAGTATGTTGTATTTGGTGTAGTTTGGGTAATGTGTCGGCAAGTGCAGAGGGTGTATCTTGGGGCTAGGTTAAGCAGGGTTGGGGAATTTTGAGGGCTTTGGGGTTTTTGCAGGTAGGGTGGATGCATAGCTATCTTAGGTATAGGAAGTTACTAGGTTAATGGTTTTATAACTCTTAAATTGGTTATCTATCAATGTTACAGTAATGGTTATTGCATAATTGTATTGAAGGGATGCTGTGGGGGAGGTGGGGTTGTTGTGTGTTAAACAGCATGGTTGCAAGGTTACTTTATTCTGTACCTGAGGGTGGTTTCTAGGCTAATGGTCCTAAGTTTTTTTTATAACCTAGCCATGTTCAGGTAAGTGAGATTCCACAATCCAGAGTACAGTGCATGTTGCTCTTAGTCAAAATGGACATGGGTGAAAGTTGTCCTTGTCCAGAGGGCACATAGGTGGAGCCGTAAAGGTAATTTGTATCTAGTGCGAATAGTTTTAATTTTCTTTATCTAACTATTAATTTTGTTGAGAACTCCTTTGTAGGTAGAAGAGTGATAATTTTATTTACAGAATAAAACTTTTTAATGCAATGTTTTGTTTTATTTTGCATGGGTAACTGTTGTACTGTTACTTTGTAAGGTGGGACGTAATGTTATGGGGATCTTTGTTAGGACATCTTAATTTTCAGGGGTGTTTTTGCATCTGGTAGTGTCCGAATTTTATGCAGTGGATGAAGGAAATATGCCCTTTGCGGTACATAATGGTCATTAAGAAGTGGGATTGTGCATGTGTGGAGTACTTACAGCCTTTTCTTTTACAGATCACCCTGAGTGCAGATGGGGTCATGCAGAGTTGGTATTACTTGGGGTCTGAAGAAATGTGGACTCTACAGCTGAGAAAAGAAACTGAGGAGGATTTTGGCTGATGGAGCAGCATGAAAGGCAGTGACGGGTTGCCAGAAGTGCAGCTGAATATGGAGTTGCTGGTTTGCTGTGTTTTTCTTCCTTGCAGTCACAAGGCAATGTCTTCTTTTGATTCAATCTTGTATGGGGAGCATTAGGGTTGAATTTTGCACTGTTTTATGGGTAGTGGTGGTCTTCTTTGGAATGGGTCAGATAGCGTTGCAGACATTAAGGGTGGGGTTTACTGGGTTGCATTGTGTGAGTTAGGCTTGTGAGCTAGTTGGGGAATTTTGATAGGCGGATTTAGCTTTGAGTTAAGCATTCTCAGGAGGGACTGGGTTGGGTCTATTCACTACATTCTGGGTGGTAATAGCGTGTCACGGACCTTGTGTGAGCTGGTGGCATCAGGCATTCTCTAGTTTGTTGGTATATTGTGTTTAGTTAGTTTTGTCTGGCTTGGTTTATTGGTGGTGGTGTATTTGGGGTCGTACTGCTACTGGCCATGATGGCGGCTAAGTGTGATATTGTTTATAATGTGTAGTTGGTGTGATGGTAACATTTTACTAAATTGAATTTACAAAGAGATTTAAGAGGGGTATTACATTCCTTGGACAAAAACAACAAAAAATAGAGAAATTATTTTCATTGGGTGGTAAAATAGGGCTGCAATGTGGCATGGTGGTATGCATTTGCCTTTGCATGGTTTCAGTGGCAGTGGGCTTAGTATGGGGGGTCCACTGGACAGTAATGATCTTGGACTCATTGCAAGGCATTCATTGGTTGGGTGGTAGGGATTAGTTAGATCATGTGCAGTAGTCATGATAGGTTATGAGGTTATGGTTTGCTACCTTAGCATAAGAGAGGGGTCAGTGGTTTGTTTTCAGCTGTTAGGTAATTGGCTGTTTTTTCATTAGTTATGTATAGGGTTAGGAGGTAATGACTTTGATTCAGCTTGGTTAGGGAGGATGGGTACACTGAATGATGTTTGGCCTAGTGCCTTACTGGCGGTTAGATTGCTGGAAGTTTGGTCGGAGAGAGGGGGAACAGCCTGATCAGGCTGGTGGGCAGAGAAGAGGGGCAGCCTTGCCCTCTTCTGTTCCTCCTCTGGTGTTAGAGGTGCAATTCAATAAGCTGGGAAGGAAAGTGAGTGGTTCTGTTGGATAAGGTAATAAGCAAGCAGAGTTGCTTATTTGGATTGTGGTGTAATTCAATAAATTGAAGGTGAGCAGGAACTCTGCCTTGTTAGTGCAAAGATAAGTGAGCAAGCGGGAGACGCTGCTTATCAAGGATGAGTGGTTACACTACCCTTATGGTTATTTTATGTTTACTTGCATGGATGTTATTATTACCTGTGTCATGTTTTGGTTGCAATTTATAATTATTGGTTAACAATCATGTTTATGGAAGTTTATTAAAGGTCAAGTGTCATTTGGCGTTGTATGTTTATTGAAGTGGACCAGGACAAATGAGGTTTGGAACAGACCATTTTGTCCCAGGACATCTTCAAGTAGGGCTAGATACATAGATTAGCAGGAATTAAGAATAAGGGGAGGATAGGGTTAACTGGGATGGGGGAATGTTAGGAGGAAATTAAGTAAGGGTAGGGTGGGGCTTAGAGGGTTTTGTCAAGTGTAACTGAGGTAGGAATCACATTTTGTCGTGAACTTGCATCCCTTCTTACCTTCCCATTTTATTAGTGGGATTGTAGTTATTTCTGTTTGGGAAGGCAGAGAAGGGGGGCAGGCTTGCCCTCTTCTGTCCCCCCTCTGGTGTTGGAGGTGCAATTCAATAAGCTGGGAAGGAAAGTGAGTGGTTCTGTTGGATAAGTTAATAAGCAAGCAGAGCTGCTTATTTGGATGATGGCGTAATTCAATAAATTGAAGGTGAGTGGGAACACTGCCTTGTTAGTGCAAAGATAAGTGAGCAAGTGGGGGATGCTGCTTATCAAGGGTGAGCAGTTACGCTGCCCTTATGGTTATTTTATGTTTTCTTACATGGATGTTGTCATTACTTGTGTCATGTTTTGGTTGCAATTTATAATTAGTGGTTAACAATCATGTTTATGGAAGTTTAATAAAGGTCGTCAAATGTCATTCGGTGTTGTTTGTTTATTGAAGTGGACCAGGACAATTATTGTTGACTGTGTTTATTTTAAGTTATAAAATGTAGACCTAGAATCTAATGAAGTGTGTGAACATAACTTGATTTTGCCAAAAAGTTCAGGATGCAATCATTTGGGGTTAAGAGTACAAACTTCCAGAGCTACACTGAAGTGAATGTGTTAAGGCATTTCAACATTGTAGATAAGTGGTGTTTGCAATGTTCCATAGACGCTCACTAGTTCCAAAAGCAAATTAAGTAATAAGGGCCTAATTCAAACAGATTTGTTTCAGATGAATGTAAATTGAACTTGCTGTCATTAACTTTCTCACCATTCCCTCGTGCATATTTTTGATTATAACAGGTGACTATAATGCAGTGTGGTACATTTTAATTATGTAGACCTGTTGGTAGTTTGGACCAGTACAGGGCTTTATGGTTTGAAATTTAATTAAAAATGTTTCAGTTTTTATGACTGAATTAGCAATCATTAAATGTTAAAGCATATTCATTCAGATAACAATGTTTTAACTATAGACTAATACACTAAGAGAGAATGTTATATATATTGTGCCAGATTTACGAAAGCTTGCACAGAGTTGTAGAGTAGTGTAAGACGTCAAACAGGCAATATGTCTGCCATGCAATCCAGGAACAGCCGGCAGGGGCGTGCATGAGAGCTGCTAAAACTACACTTGCACAGACAGTGTCTTGGTATGCAAATTACCTCATTTGCTGGTGAAAGCTATGCAAATGAGGTAAATTTGCGTTCCAGGAAACACTAACCTGTCCGTGGAAGATTAGTGTTATCTGCAGAAATGTACTCCGTTGGTAACGGAGTACCGTTCTGTAAATAGCTAAACGGAGCTATGACAGCACCAAATAAAAGATGCATACAGTTGAGGAAGCATGTCAATGGCCAAATATAAGGCCAGTGGCATTTATAAATGTTTAAAAATATAAAAATCTAACTTTTTTCCCAAGTCTCTGATGCAAGCGTCGGCACTTATAAAAACAAGAAAAGAATTTAAAAAGCCATAAATAGGCATTTTCACTAAAAAGCTTATTCTGCCATGCAGGTGAATTGCAGGCTGAAGACAACATGGTCACTGAGTAGTGGTTGCTAAAGGGGGAAGCTCAGTGTCAGAGATGTAACCATGCATTAGTAGGCAATCCTATGCAAATGAGGATAAGGATAGTGAATCTCAATTTTCCCCAGCATGTGAGCCATGTCCCAAGAGTGTAAGAGTAGGACTAGGTGAGTAGTAGAGTAGAGTAGAATATAGGTGACATCATGAGGGGGTGTGTCAGACAGGCTGTAAGCTAGATGGTGCACAGTGGCTTATGTTTGCTTTGAGTTGCTCAGGATTGCAAGAGGCATGCCTACAGTTGTCCTATTTGAAAACCTCAAACCAAAGGAGCACAATGTTAAGAGATAGGAAACTCCTTGCAAACATGCACACAGCATGTGCGCGTGTGTGCGCCCGTTTGCTCTGATTTACGTGGCACTTCCCCCTGGGCAGAAACAGAAAGGCAAAAGGAAGGAAAAGAAGTAGTAGGAAGTTAACCAAGGAGAAGTAGCAGAGCTGCCAGGTGAAATATATCAGAATCAGTCAATTACACAGGCAGCAGACTAGCCCAGCCCAGCCCAGCACTTTAAACCTGCAAACAGCATTCCTCCCTGTTTTTTCCCAAGAACTCTGCAACACTGCAGTATACAAAGAGGGAAAGCTTAAAAAGCTTAAGTCAGACAAAATGTTAGAGGCTGCTTTTGCTATCATAAACCAACATGTGCAAGGTGCTGAGGGTGGTGATGTTGTGAATGCTGCTGAGCAAGCCACAGTGAGGAGATGGAGAAGAGTGTACAGACCCAGGGTAACCTACCAGGGGCTACATGAGCTGGAGATAGTGGAGCCCCATAGGGTGGACAGAGACCTCCTACAGCAAATTGTTGAGCTGTGTCGGCCACGCCTCACACACAGAACCAACAGAGGGAACCCATCCCAGTGGATCCCAAGGTATGTGTTGGCATAAGAATACTAGCTACAGGTGCCTTCCAGAGACCAACTGGTGATATGATGGGGATTTCACAGGCATCAGCATCCAGGGTACTCCACCAGTTCCTCGATGCCATGTCAGCACATGCCGGTGAGCACGTATATTTCCCCAATTCCCATGAGGCATTGGCCAGCAATATGCATCTTTTCCACCAAATAGCAGAATACCCTGAGGTAATGGGTGCAATAGACTGCACGCACATATGCATCAAAGCACCACCCGGTGAGCAGGGTAGGGTCTACATCAACCGCAAGGGCTTCCCCTCCATCAACTGCCAGGTTGTGTGCGATGCCCAGGGCATAATAATGAATGTGTGTGCTGGCTGCCCTGGAAGCTATCACGATTCCCACATCTGGCATCTGACACAGCTGTACCAGAGATTTGCCATTGGGGGCATCCCTGATGGTCACCTAGTAGGGGATGCTGGATACGCACTTGAGCAGTGGCTGACAACACACATCAGAAATGCACACACACCTGAACAAGAACTCCATAATGAGGCACATGCACAAACAAGAAACATAATTGAGCGTGTGTTTGGGATGATCAAGTCACGGTTCCAGTGCCTGGATACATCTGGTGGAGCCTTGCAATACTCACAAACTACATGTACCCAAATTGTTATGGTATGTGCCATGCTTCACAATATGATCCTGTGGAAACAGCTGCAGCAGGAACAGCATGGGGCAGGGCAAAACAGCCCCTCACCATTGCTAAGGCCTGCACAGGCACAGCGTGACTCGGAGAAGGAACAACCTGAGCCTGCCCCTGTAGGCAGAAGGAGGTGTGCCCAGTATGCCCTGGCCTTGGCAAAGAGGCAACGCATAGCACATACACTGACTCAGTAGGAACCCTGAAAATGACACCTCTCTCTGACTCGTACATACATTAAAAGGGATGCCTAACTTGACACTACCTGTTTTCAAACATGTATAGGGAGTGTACTATGTGCATCCGACATAGACAGCCCTGCAGCACCACCTGAGGCATGAGTTCCCTATTTTAAGCAATATAAAGCACTGCTAAGCACATTTTACCAGTACTGAGCATATTTAAATCCAATTGTGCGTAGCTGCGCACCTTGCTAACCAGCGCAACATCGGGCAAAGTTGGGCAATGTTGGGCAACATTGGGCAAAGTCGGGCAAAGTTGAGTAAAGTTAGGTAAACACGCTCACACCATCTTTACTGTTCCTTAACCAGTCAGGTCTGCCCAGCAGGAAAATAAAAAGCAGTGACAGGACTCGAACTCAGGATACTGTGCATTATAGTCACAGTACTGAACCACTAAGCCATGACAGCATTTCACTAGCACAGACCCAACTTAAGTCACTCACACATACCATTTGGGTGGGGTCACATACCTAACAGTTAGAGCCAGCAGGACAATTGTAGACAAACGCAAACACAAACAAATGCTGTATCATGCCCTCTGAAGAGGCATATGAATAACTTCCCCCCAAGCCTATGCAGACAGATAACAGCAGGCCAGGCACTGTGATGTGGGTTGGGTAAGCTATGAAGTCACAAACTAATATGCGTGTAATTGGAAGCTAAGGTCTGTAGTACAGTGGTATGTCTCAAGCCAGTATGATAGGCAACAGTACATACTGAAATGGAGTACCTGACATAGCAGTGCAGGCCTAGCAAATGTGTATAAGTGTCAGGTGTACCCCTCATCCTATGTACACCCACAGTAACAATCAGGTGTGCCCCCCAGGTAGAAATGTACAAATAATAGCTGTCCCCCCTGTATGTAGAAATGTTGATAAGTCTATGCAAATTGACTCATGGAAGCCCTGCAGGCACAGTGTGCTTCCTGTCGATGTACAACACAAAGGTGAGCCCTGAAGTAAAAACCAACTTGACTTTTCACACACATATATAGTATACATATGCCCATGGTGGGCATGCTCACACACTTAAACAAATTTAGCAAATGTCAGTCAACAACATACTAAAAGGTCATACTGGGCATGCTCACACAAACAAACAAAGCAAATGACAGTCAACAACATACTGAAAGGTCATACTGGGCATGCTCACACATGTATACAAACGAAGCAAATTTCAGTCAACGTACTGAAAGGTCATACTGAGCATGCTCACACACTTAGGCCATGTCTGAGTACAGCAGTGGGCCACACATATCTGGCAGTTGCAATTCTTTCTCCAGACACATGTCACTATTCACCAATCCTGCCTTGCACACACACTGATATGAAAACAGACCCATATAATATATTAATCATAATCAAACTATGTAATACAAGTACTTAAATTGTTCAAAGAAAGTGAATATAAAAAGAAGATCAATAAATCTCTGATCAGTATCATCAAGAAACAATGAGCACTCCTAACATTATCCAAGCCATGTTCTGGCAAAAATATTGACAAAGAGTCCATAGAGAACCATGAAGCTTTCTTTAGCTATGTCATAAATATCAATGTAAACTAATATATGTTCTGAGTCAGTGCAAAGTGTAAATGAATACATGTACATGACTGACATTGCCAATATCTTGTCAGACATGTTCATACATATTTACCCCCCTCTCACTGACAAAAGGGCCCATTACCATATCCTAGAGATTGTGAAAAGCCAGAAATCACATATACAATGGTTAAATAGCTCTATACAAACCTAAAAACATGGTGTCTATGGGATGGACATGGTATCCCCGGCTGTGTCATATGTGAACTCCAAAACAAACAGACCCTGCACCTGAACAGTCTGTTGAGACTCACCCTCTGTACAGGATATGAAACCATTGAATGGGTTACAGCAATGTTTGGCACACTCCACAAGTATTGGTGCACAACAGACCATGGGAACTATTGTCTTATAAGCCTAATAAGCCTGATCTGCAAGACCATGGAGTCCATCATTATGGAACTCATAAACAGAGCTATTGGGAGCCTACAAACACACAACCCTACACATTTTGGTTTGGTCAGGGGCAGATCATGGTCCCTAAACCTGTTAGACAGTTTTCAAGGCAGTCACCCAGGACATAAATCAATGAAATGAGCTCCACATGGCCTACATAGACCTTGAAAAGCCCTTTTCCAACATCCCACACACTTTGTATCCACAAAATCAACAACCTGTGCATAAACACGTATGTCATCTGATAGATTGCCAACTGGGGCACAGATAGATCCCACAAGGTAAGAATTGCGGTCTCCCTGTTGGACTGTAAGCTGGTAACAACTGCTGTCCCCCATGGCTCAGTCCTGGGACCCCTCCTGTCTGGTGTATACCTTTCAGAAATACGTTCAAACACACGAGGGCTATGGTTAGCAAAGTTTGTGGATGACTGTAAAAAGGTTGTCATAATCGATGTTTGGGACAACAGATACATCCTTAAAAAGGGTCTCAGTCAGACAGATGTGGTGTCAAAATTATGGCCTCTAGCTACAGTCATACAAATACCACATAGGTGCCAACACCCTAAATATGGAGGTAATAATAAAGGATCTATGGACAAATGTGGATAGTCATCTCTACTTCCAGAAACACATTCACAAAATGGTTAGAAAATCATGCTATGTGTTCCCAGAAATTGCCAAGGTCTTTGCATGTAGGTCAAAGGAGGTTCCCTCTACTCATCAGTCATCAGACCCATCAGAGAGTATCACGGCACACTTGCCATGAATCTGACTAGGCACCTTCAGCAGCTGGAAAGACCACTGAAGTACCTCTACAAGAGGATTACTGGTCTCAGACAGTTGCCCCATGCAACATGACTGAAGTTAACTCAATCTGTACTCTGTTGCATACTGTCTACTCAGGCAATCTTTGTCCAACAGACAGGTCCATGTCCAATGCAGAACTGATGTACATGCTCTATCTCAAGTAAACCCAAGCTCACTGTGCCACATGCTCTAGGGATATCATCATCACAACAATAAATAGAACATGTTGGAGGGATACATTAGTAACTCACAGACTTATCTTGCTTTGGAACAGGCTCCCAACCTACATTAAGCTGAGTCCCTCACTGACACTCTTCCAGAGGAGCCTTGATGAGTGTATGTGAAACTGAACTGTCACACCATGGATCACTTCATCAGCTCTACTACACAGAGGCCTAGGAAACTACCCCCATGTGTGGTGATAGCAGCACACTCTGGCCATACTAATATATGCCTTAAGGCAGATAGCCTGTTACCTACCTATGTACCTATATATATATGTAGGGGGAACACAGTATAATAAGCTAAAGATGGATGGGCAGAGATGTATGTAAGAGGGTGACCATGACAGGGAGCCATCCAGGACTGTCCCACCCAGCACACATCCCAATGGCACAAAAGACATGAGGTGCACATCTCACCCACTGTACATAATAGCCACCAGTATCTGTAAGCATTACAGTGTATGTAGTGCATGTGCCTGCTGTACAACATGACTGCACAATGAAGTACACATCTACCAACTGTAGACATGTACCTGTCACATAGGTTCATAGTTATGTAGTAGACTATCTTCATGACGGCATATATTAGCCTAGGCAAGTTGTGCAGCTCTCACCACCCCATTGGGTAGTCTCCTAAGCCCTAGTTCTAATAGTTAGTACCCTAAGCCCCTTTCTAGTGGGGCTGCTGATGTGATGCCTGGCGTGAATTGTCTGTTTCCCATCCACTCATCAAGATTCCTATTGAAGAGTGTCAGCGAGGGGCTCTGTCTGATGTACATTGGGACTCTGTTCCACAGTAAGGCAAGTGTCTGGGATGGTACTCTATCCCACCAGCATGTTGTTTTCATTGTTGTGATAAGGTTCATATCCCTGGAGTGTGTAGTGTGACTCAGTTTTGTTATCCATAGATGGAGCATGTTCAACAGTTATGTGTTGGACATGGCTCTGTATGTTAGGCACAGAGTGCACCTCTGAGTAGGTGGTACGCAACGGAGAACAGATTTAGTTTTACCAGTTGTGTTGCATAACTCAACTGTTTGAGGCCAGTAATCCTCTTGGTGAGGTACCTCTGTGGTCTCTCCAGCTGCTGGATACACTTAGTCAAGTACATCCAAAATGGTACATTGTACTCAATGATGGATCTGATGACTTAAGAGTAGAGGGCCACCACTACCTCTTTTGATCCTGATGAAAACCCTTTGTTGATTAGGTGGACCACATAGGATTTCCTAATCACTTTGGCAACATGGTTGTCAAAGGAAAGATGACTATCTACATGTGTCCCCAGATCCCTTATTACCTTGTCAGTTTTAGGGTAACACCTATGTGGTAGTTTGTGGGTACTTTGTTTTCCCAAAGGGATTACTATGCATTCTTTCACATTGAGCTTGAGGCCATGATTCTGACACCACACATCTGTCTCATAGAGTCCCTTCTGGAGAATATTTGTGTCATCCGGGGAATCTATTATGGCAAATTCTTTACAGTTCCCAGCAAAATTAGTCAACCACAACCCTCCTGTGTTGGCATGTACTTTTGAGAAGTCTATACCAAACAGGAGAGACCCCAGTACTGAACCCTGGGGGACACCAGTTGTTACTGGTGTAGAGTCTGACATGTAGCCAGCAACTCTTAATTTGTAGGATCTCTCCATGAGCCAGTTTGCAATCCATCTTGTGATGTATGGATTCATGCCCAGGTTGGTGAGTTCATCTATGATACCTGACTGGGGAATGGTGTCAAAGGCCTTAGCGAGGTATAGGTAGGCTGTGTGGAGTTACTTTCAATCATCTATAGGCTGGGTAACTGTCTCAAAGAAATCCACCCAGTTCAGGAGGCATAATCTGCATTTGACGAAGCCAAATTGGGTGTACTCAAATGTGTGAAGGTTCCCAATGTCTTTATTGTTGACTTCCATTATGATTGGCTCCATTGCCTTGCAGATCAGACTTGCCAGGCTCATAGAGCATGAATGCCAAGGGTCTATTGTGGCCCAACCCTTGTGGAGTGGGAAGAATGTTGCTGTGCAGCATTCTATGGGTACATATCCTGCAGAGAGGATGTAGAGAAAGGTGTAGGTATCCTTGATGAATATGGATACATCCCCACCCTATGTGCTATGATCCAGGTCCTGGTGCTGGGAGGTATGGAATGAGTAGTATCCTGGCAATGCTGGTGTGCTCTCTAGAGCCTTGAACTAGGTTTCTGTTACTGCACATATATCAATATTCTCCATACTATGAAGTGCCTCGAGTGTGTGTATTTGGAGGCTGAGACTTCTGGCAATGAGTAGCATTTAGTTTACTTTGTGGTTATTTGTGTTGGTTACGGAGTCTGGTTTGTCCTGAGTGACTGGTGTTCCACACCTGAAGTCAATTCCTCATTGGTCTGAACTGACCATAAGCTAATTACCCTACATATCCACATTCTGCCCCCCCCCCCCATTAAGGAAACCATGTAAAAAAATCTCTCCAAAGTCAACTTCATGCTTCTTAAGACAGAAGTGGTGAACTTCATGACAGCCATGCAGATGGACAATACAGTTACAACTACTGAATCCTACACAATTACATTTTATAAGCACTTCCATGAGTGCATGGATTGTGCTATTGCAAACAGAACCAAGAAGCTATCCTCCAAGAAAAGGAAGCCAAATTGGTGGTCCCCTGCTATAAAAAACTGTACAACAGAAGGAAGAAACTGTTGCAAAAGAGGGTAAAATCCCATGAGTGGAGGAGCTCCCCGGTCAGCCTCATTAAGAAGCTGTGATCCCTGATAAACCCTCCAAAGCTAGTTATGAAAACAAAATCACCACTGATTCTGAAGACAACCACAAAGCATTCTATATCTATGTCAAGAATCTCAATGGCAACACTCAGATTTGCTCTGAGTTACAGCACAATGGCACTAAATATACAGACCCAACTAATATTGCCAACATCCTGGCAGATAGGTTCAGTGCTAACTTTACCCCCCTCTCACCCATGAAAGAGCTAATTTCTATACTGGAAGAATGCAAAGTTCCTGTCATCATGGCTGCACAGGTAAAAACTACACTCTCCAAAGCCAGGAACACAGCATCCATGGGACAAGACAACATCCTAGGCTGTGTTCTACATGAACTACAGAACGAACTGGCACCACACCTAAGTACCATTTTCAATCATAGCCTCACCTCAGGCTTTGTGCCTGCTGAATGGCGCACATCGACAGTTATCCCACTACACAAGGGGGGAGCCACCACGGACCCCGGGAACTAGCGCCCATTAGCTTGATGAGCCTGGTCTGCAAAGCCATGGAATGTATCATCATGGAACTTATAAACAAAGACATTGGTAATCTCCAAACTCTGGATCCCAACCAGTTCGGGTTTGTAAAAGGCAGATCATGTCTCCTAAACCTGAGCCGTAGACAAGGGTAAGGTGGTTCACGCAGCCTATCTAGAGCTTGTCAAGGCTTTCAACACCATCCCCCACTGTGAAATTATAGATAAACTCACTAAACTAGGTATAAATCCCTATGTCACAAGATGGGTTGCCAACTGGCTCACTGACAGAACCCACACTGTGAAAGTAGCAGACTCCAAATCTGACTTCAGACCAGTGACAAGTGGAGTACCACAGGGTTCAGTCCTGTGTCCTGTCCTGTTTGGTATCTACTTCCCTGAAGTACAGGCTAACACAGAAGGTCTTTGGCTAATGAAGTTCACAGATGACTGCAAATTAGGAGCCATAATCGAAACTACTAATGATGTGGACATCCTACAAAAGGGCCTCACTGAGACAGATGCCTGGTGTCAAAGCCATGGCCTCAAGCTCAATGCCAAAAAGTGCATTGTCATCCCCTTTGGTAAAAACTCTGTGCCCATGAACTACAACATAGGTGGTAGTATACTTAACACTGAAAGTGTGATAAGAAACCTTGGGACACAGGTGGACAGTAGTCTCTCATTTGATAATCACATTGCCACAGTCGTCAGGAAATCCATCTACATGGCACACCTCATCACAAAAGGTTTCTCATGTAGAAAAAAAGAGGTCATTGTTCCCCTCTACTCATCACTCATTAGATCCATTATAGAGTACAACGCCCCTTTTGGTATGTACCTCACAAGACATCTACAACAACTGGAAAGGACGCAGAAATACCTCACAAAGAGGATTACTGGCCTCAATCACATGCCCTACACAGACCGTCTCAAAAAACTCCAGCTTTACTCTGTCGCATATCACGTACTCAGAGGTGATCTCTGCCTAACATGCAAAGCTATGTCAAACCCAGAGCTGTTGGACATGCTCCACTTAAAGAAATCCCAGTCCCACTGAGCTACACGCTCTAGGGACCTAAACCTTGTCACCACAATAAACAGAACATGCTGGAGGGATAGATTCCTGTCCCAGAGACTTCCCATACTCCGGAATAAACTACCTATCTATATCAAACAAAGCTCCTCATTAGCACTCTTCAAGAAAAATCTTGATGATTGGATGGGAAATAAGAAATTCACCCCGGGGATCACTTCTGTGTCTCTGCTCGACAATGGCACAGGAAAATACATTTCTTGGGTGGCAAAAGCCAGGGTACATTTTTGGCTGGGCTTGTATAGGCCCAGGGCCGATAGCCTAGTACCTACCTATGAACCTATGAACCTTTGAGCCTTGCCTAAAAAATGTAATATGGGGATAGCAAGAGCCTTGGCCAGTATTCAGAAGCATAGGGGTGACAGGTGCAAACCATCTGTAACGAAGCAACGAGGCTTGTCTATCATGTCATCACAGGCAGACAGAGACTGGATCCCCTTTGAATGACACGAGAAGCTCAGCCAATTGTTGAAGTTTATCATCTTTCTGCTATATTGCAGTATCATGTAGGTGAAGGTAAGATGTTACTCAAGGTCAGGGTCATACCAGCCTGGGCTACATGATCATAGAGCTACTATATATCTCTTGTCATGTTGCCCTGGGAGGTAGGTCTCAGATCATTCACACTGACATGTACAAAGAACACGTCATATATGTACCTATTCTGGAGTGATGTAAGTGCTTGTGTTATGTGGTGGATCATAGCACCTGACAGACAACTGACAGTAACCTTCCCCTTGTCCAGCCGCGTGAGTGGAACATCTGTGTGCCTGACTTTGAAGTCACCTATTACTAGTGTGTTGGGTATGCTGTTTTGCCTTTGGGCCTGTTGTGAGGCACACTGCTTTGGCGTATTATGTGTTTTCTGATGTGTGCTTGGAGGTGCATGTTGCTTGCTTGTCTGTAAGAGGACACTCTCTCTTTTTCAGATTAATATTTATATTCTCCTAGTATGGTAATGTGTATTTATGTGTGTGTTTTGCTGGTGCTTATATTGTAGGTCTATGTGAAACTGTTGGTGTTGTGGTTGTATGACCCTACTCCTCTTGACTGTATTGTCCAGTATTGGGTTGACAGAGCTTAGCCACGGTTTGACCCTATGTGTGCCAGCATGTGGTACATCAACCCATATATGATATGGTCATGGCCTATGCATACAATACACTCACAATACACCTAGTATGCTAAGCCTGCTGAGGTTAGCAAATGTGAAAAAACCTTTGGGCAAACTGCCAGCAAGTAATGTCTGTATTGCACCCTGTAACTCCATATTGCTTGCTGAAGTGTAAAGACGTACTTAGTTTGGATTAAAAACCCACTTGCCAACTGTGTGTGTGTGCGTGTGTGTGTGTGTGTGTGTGTGCGTGTGTGTGTGTGTGTGTGGTGTGTGTGTCTGTCTCTCTCTGGGGAGAGAGCAACCTTTTTGGAGAATACTCACACCCCTTAAAAGTGGTATACTCATCTTTGTCAAGTCTGATGATGTCACCATCCTACAAATATAACTGTGGAAAGAAAAAATCCCAGTAATGGGTATAGTGCATCGTGTAAATGTGTACTGCTGTAATATCATAATGTAGTTAAGTAGGGGTTTGAATCCTGCACTTGTCAACTGTGTGTGTGTGCGCTTCCCTGGGGAAAAGCAACCTTTTTGGAAAATCCTCACACCCCTTAAAAGTGGTATACTCATCTTTGTCAGAGTCTGATGATGTCATCATCCTACAAATACACCTGTGGAATGGAAAAATCCCAGTAATGTGTATAGTGTGTTATGTAAATGGTTACTGCTGTAGTATCATACTGTAATTAAGCAGGGGTTTGAATCCTGTACTTGTTAACTGTGTGTTTCTCGTGGGGAGAAGCAGCCTTTTTGGAGAATACTCACACCCCTTAAAAGTGGTATACTCATCTTTGTCAAGTCTGATGATGTCACCATCCCACAAATATACCTGTGGAAAAATGAAATTCCATTAATGTATATAGCACGTCATATAAATACATACTACTGTAATATCATAATGTACTTAGGAAGGACTTTGAATCTTGCACTTGCTGACTGTGTGTGTGCCAGTTGTGAGACACCGTTGGTCAATGTGGAGTGGGTTTTGATTTTTCTAGTGTATCACAATGACAACTGTATGTGCATTACACATGTAAGGTAGCTGTGGGGCAAAGCCATATACATACATGTGGGTACTCTGCTTTCTCCATGAAAGCAACTGTTATCTTTGTCAGGGGGTGCTGGCACTTTCCAGACCATAGGTCACTTCTATATGCTTGTGACAAGCTTAGCCACTGCAGTGATCCCTGGGCTACATCTTCTGTTTCATATCCACTCATCACCATTTCTATTGAAGAGTGTGAGTTAGGGTTTATGCTTGAGGTATATTTGAATCCTGTTCCAAAGCCAGGTCAAATGTGCAATTGAAAAAAAAAAAAAATAAATAAACATGCAAATAAATCAGTAAATAAATAACAATTTAATCGATCCACAGGCCCAACTCAGACTAATACCTGGTTCTTGCAAAAAAGATTATCAAGCCAAAGGAGACTTTATCACATGCATCCATTTTTCTTTCTGTATGAACATGGTTACAAATCAAGTGTCTACTCTTCAGCTCTGTCCAACATCATAAGAAGAGAAGTATAAAGGTCTTCTCCCAAACTTGGTTGACATACTTCAACAAGTAATAGCTTATAATAACTACGCCTCCAGTGTCACTTACCTAGGTCAGTTTTATCACCTTTGGGAGTTTCTTTTCGGGATCTCTGATCCCACTGAGATTTCATTAAAGAGTTTTTGGATACCTTCCAGGTGCATGTTATGCATTTTTCTTGCTGCAATTATCCAAAATCTCAGTATTTTATAGACCATATGTGGTAGGAATCACATTTTGGTGTGAACTTGCTAGAGTCCAGGTTTACGCCCAAGATTACCTTGTAGGTACTTGTGGTGGTCATGCAGGCCTTGACTAATAGTGGGGCATGGATGAAGTTGACAATGGGGAAACAATTTTTTGTCAATTTCATATTTCTTTCAGTTCATGAGTATTGAGCGGTATGTTCTAAGACCATATGTAGGCTGACACTCTGGTGCAGGTCACTTATTAGTGAGGCTGGTTCTTTTAAAAAAATTGTTTTATAGTGGTGGTAGCCATTTGTGCTTCATTGAAAGTAGTATTACCCTCAGTCCCCCAGGCACAATTGCTCAGCTTTGGTCGGATGATGGTGGCATCTGGAGGGTGAGAACCTCTCAGTGATATCGAAAGGTCAGGCTGCCAAGTGGGTTTTCTGTTCTCTCAGTTCTGATAGAGACGCTAGCTGCAAACGCTTTCATGGGTATTTGGGAGTAAAAAATGTATGTCTCTATAGGTTGCAAAATGAATACCTGGTGTAGAGTGATATTAAATGCCACTTGAGGCCTCCATTTAATTGCGTAATCTTGTATGCCCTCAGATACTGTCCTGTTGATTTCATGCTCCAAGAGTTAGCACGCTTGTAGTATTAGTTTCAAAACCACATGCATCCTTTGATGGCTATGGGGTGGGGGGCCAGCATAGTGGTTGGCCACTGACAGTCCATCTTTCCATGGTTGCAAATCTCTGCCTGTGTTTCCCTTTTGAGCTAAAGTATGCACTTCAAATTAAAGTTAGTATATACTGGGGTGGACTGTCTTGCCTCTTCTGGTTTATAGGGAATACACCACAGCCGCATGCTATACCGTGATAAAAAAAACAAGAAAATAAGATGTATTCCTCAGAATTTGATGTTGACGCGGCTAAGTGAAGTTCCCGCCTGTCGATAAATCAGACAAGACTCCACACAGGATTAGCGGCAACTTCAAAAACAAAACAAAACAAAAAAAAAAAAAAAAAGATACTTTCAAATATATAACAACTACGGCTTCCTGAGACCTTGCTCAGACTAGTGTAAATATGTGCACAGTGCAGGAGTCCTAGGGTGAGCTCTGCTTACTGGGAGTCAAGCGCTCTGGAGGTAAGGTGTTGCTGCACTTTGGGGGCTTGCTATAACATTTAGGGGTGCCTTGTTTTGGGCTAACCACTGACTAGGGGTGCCAGCTAAGCTTCACAGGGTTTTTTTTTTCACGGGCTTGGAGTTAAGCTGTCAAGCAGTGGTGCACGATGTGTGCATGGGTAGCATACTGATGTCATACACATTGGCGATTCTCTGATCTTTCCAGAGGTTTCTTCTGGTAAAATGTAGCTGAAAATTATTATAGTAAAACGAAAAAGGTTCCAGAGGTTCACTCTTAGTAGAGAGTTTGGCAGGCTTGAATTAGTCTGCCAATTCCCTTCCTTTGATAATTTTACCAAAAAAAAAAAAAAAAAAGTTATTCTACTCTGTAGAGGTCTGGGGTCAGTAAAGCCATGAGCTTGGAGTGCTGAGCTGTTACTGTATTTGTTTTCCCTTTGTATTTAAGTCTGGGTACCAGCTTTTTACTGGCCTCAGTCATTCTTTTGCTACTACTTTTGCACTTGCAGCTGATTGGTTGTATATAAGTCAGTTACATCTGGTTCCCTTATATGTCGAAGTTATTCAAAATTAATAAAAGCACAACCTCAAATGTGTATAGTGGTGTTTTGCTGTGATTGTAGAGGATACAGCATCCCCAGGTTCAAGACTCGGGCTGAATATTCCCAGGAGTATGGAGCTTCGTCCTTCAAAAGAAAAGAAAAAAAAAAAATCACCCTTTGTATACCTTTGAAACTCAAAGCCTGGATTTTTTGGTAAGAATGTCCAGATTTTTGGCTCATATTTTGGGTCTGTTCCTCATAAATGTTGTAGTTTTTGGCAAATTGCTTTGGATTAAATCACTAAAATAATGATGTTTGGATTTCAGCCTTCATTTCCTCTCCAGAGCTGCATCCTGAGACAAAATCTTGTTATTCTTGGTAGCTTCTGGAGTTTATAGGAGCAATGATGCACCCAATCTGTCCCTATGTTTGGATCTTGTTCCCCATTACTTTTAGGGCTTTGGTCGGGTCTTTTTAACTATTCTATGACCTTTCTAGCTGGAAGTTGATAGTAAGCCACATTTTGCCCATAGTATTCCATACATTATGAGTGAGGGCTGGTGTTCCTCATGTTTGAGATGGAAGGTTGAGAGCTAAGTGATTTTAAATATTGCTCTTTTTATATTTGGGTAGAGGGCTAGGAGTTAACAAGATTTGTTTCATCGCACGCTACATTGTCCAGAAACCACATTTCTTGAAACTTTGACAGGATGAGAGATTGTGAATTAATACTGTGTACAGATTTCTTTGTAGAATGTCCAGACGTGAAAACCATATATATCAGCATGCATATGTTGAAAGCAGATCTAGTACCACCTGTAAATATGAGGGTCTATAAACAATATAATAACAGCTGACATTAAATTGGCGCTGTGATGTAATTCATAGAGTTAATTTTCTAGCACTTTTACAGGGTCATACATGTAACACTGATCAATAAATTAGTACAACTAGAACTGATGTACTCTTTTGATACAGATGGATAGCTGGATGGCTGATACAAATAAGACATGACAAATATCATACAGCAACTGGACAGACAAAAACTTTGTTTACAGTCAGGGTGTGTCCCACAGGGCTCTGTCTTAGGCCCTTACTTGTTTAGGATTGTATCTTTCTTAGACCTAATCCTTTTGAGTGTTCTGCAGTCTATATGCAGATGACTCGAAATTGCAAACTGATTATGCGTGTGTTACAGGATAAGGCATGTCTGCAAAATAACTTGACATAAGTTGACCATTTGGGCACAGGAGGATAGTATGCTGATAAATACATCAAGAACTAAGCATAAGGAGATTGGTGGTAGGCATAAATTGAAAGGTGAATATTTAATACAGGTTAATGGCAGTAATTTGAAACTGTAAAGTAATTTAAGGACCTGGGTATAATGGGTAGATTCTGCTATCAGTTTTTTTCTAATCATATCATCCAATTGTTTAATGATAGCTATATAGAACTATAGGTTGTATTACAAAGATTTATAAAGTCTTGAAATCAAAAATAAATGACGTCATTGTTTGTTAGGTTACATTAAAGCTACAAACTTGGAGTATGGAATAAACAATATGGAAAAGCCTATAAGAAAAACAAGCATGATTAAACTGGAAGAGTACAATGGAAAATTAGACCAAAGGTATCCCAGCGGATGTAAAAATTTAAGTTGGCTTATGAAAGACCAAAATATCTCGCATATAGTTCCACATCCGGACAATTATTTAATGGCATGTGGGAAGGAGTGGGTGTAGCTTTGGTTTGCCATGTAACGCACACAGAGTAGTGGGTTTGTTTCCATCTTTGATTTGTATTGCTGCCTAACCCTATTTTGTAGAATGCGGAGTTTTGAAGGGCATTTGTGTCGTGAGCTTGTCTGGACCAAATGTGCAACAGAGATAGTGAATCTTTTTTTCGCATCTTGCAGGTGGGGAAGAGCAGAGAGAGAGTAGCCATCAGTTGGTGTGGACCTGGAAAGATGTGGTCAGAGGTGGAAGTGCAAGTCCAGTGGCTGCCATACACTAATAGAATGGTGCACAAAGGGTGTTCATGTAAAAGAGTTTTAAAGTAATTAAAAATTGCTACCCCTGCTGGAAGTTTTTGATGTAAATTGATTCTGATGGGTTGGATGTTCTAGTTGCTGAGTAGTGCACAATGAGGTCGCGAGGGAATCTTATTTTACTTCAGTGCATTCTTTAAAGTATGTTGTATTTGGTGTAGTTTGGGGTAATGTGTCGGCAAGTGCAGAGGGTGTATCTGGGGGTGGGGCTAGGTTTACAGGGTTGGGGAATTCTTGAGGGCTTTGGGGGTTTTTGCAGGTAGGGTAGATGCATAGCTATCTTAGGTATAGGAAGTTACTAGGTGTTAATGGTTTTATAACTCTTTAAATTGGTTATCTTATCAATGTTACAGTAATGGTTATTGCACAATTGGTATTGAAGGGATGCTGTGGGGAGGTGGGGGTTGCTTTCGTGGTGTTAAACAGCATGGTTGCAAGGTTACTTATTCTAAAACCTGAGGGTGGTTTCTAGGCTAATGGTCCTAAGTTTTTTTATAACCTAGCCATGTTCAGGTAAGTGAGATTCCACAATCCAGAGTACAGTGCATGTTGCTCTTAGTCAAAATGGACATGGGGTGAAAGTTGTCCTTGTCCAGAGGGCAATACTATAGGTGGAGCCGTAAAGGTAATTTGTAGTAGACTAGTGCTTAATAGTTTTAATTTTCTTTTATCTAACTATTAATTTTGTTGAGAACTCCTTTGTAGGTAGAAGAGTGATAATTTTATTTACAGAATAAAAACTTTTTAATGCAATGTTTTGTTTTTATTTTGCATGGGTAACTGTTGCAATTGTTACTTTATGGTAAGGTGGGACGAATGTTATGGGGATCTTTGTTAGGACATCTTAATTTTCAGGGGTGTTTTTTGCATCTGGTAGTGTCCGAATTTTATGCAGTGGATGAAGGAAATATGCCTTTTATGGCGTACATAATTTGGCTTCCTCATTAAGAAGTGGGATTGTGCATGTGTGGGAGTACTTCTTACAGCCTTTCTTTACAGATCACACCCTGAGTGCAGATGGGGGTCATGCAGAGTTGGTATTACTTGGGGTCTGAAGAAATGTAGGACTCTACAGCTGAGAAAAAGAAACTGAGGAGGATTTTGGCTGATGGAGCAGCATGAAAGGCAGTGACGGCCGTTTGCCAGAAGTGCAGCTGAATATGGAGTTGCTGGTTTGCTGTGTTTTTCTTCCTTGCAGTCACAAGGCAATGTCTCTTTGATTCAATCTTGTATGCGGAGCATTAGGTTGAATCTTGCAACTGGTTTTATGGGTAGTGGTGGTCTCTTCTTTGGAATGGGTCAGATAGCTGCAGACATTAAGGGTGGGAGTTTACTGGGTTGCATTGTGTGAGTTAGGCTTGTGAGCTAGTTGGGGGTAATAACTTTGATAGGCGGATTTAGCTTTGAGTTAAGCATTCTCAGGAGGGACTGGGTTGGGTCTATTCACTACATTCTGGTGGTAATAGATGCGTCACGGACCTTGTGTGAGCTGGTGGCATCAGGCATTCTCTAGTTGTTGGTATATTGTGTTTAGTTAGTTTTGTCTGGCTTGGTTTATTGGTGGTGGTGTAACAGTATTTGGGGTCGCAGATTGCTACTGGCCATGATGGCTGCTAAGTGTGATATTGTTTATAATGTGTAGTTGGTGTGATGGTAACATTTTACTAAATTGAATTTACAAAGAGATTTAAGAGGGTATTACATTCCTTGGACAAAACAACAAAAAATAGAGAAATTATTTTCATTGGGTGGTAAAATAGGGCTGCAATGTGGCATGGTGGTATGCATTTGCGCTGCATGGTTTCAGTGGCAGTGGGTTTAGTATGGGGGTCCACTGGACAGTAATGATCTTGGACTCATTGTGAGGCATTCACTGGTCAGGTGGTATGGATTAGTTAGATCATGAGCAGTAGTCATGATAGGTTATGACGTTATGGTTTGGTGCCTTAGCATAGGAGAGGGGTCAGTGGTTTGTTTTCAGCTGTTAGGTAATTGGCTGTTTTTCATTAGTCATGTATATGGTTAGGAGGTAATGACTTTGATCCAGCTTGGTTAGGAAGGATGGGTACACTGAATGATGTTTGGCCTAGTGCCTTACTGGTGGTTAGATTGCTGGAAGTTTGGTCGAAGAGAGGGGGAACAGCCTGGTCAGGCTGGTGGGCAGAGAAGAGGGCAGCCTTGCCCTCTTCTGTTCCTCCTCTGGTGTTAGAGGTGCAATTCAATAAGCTGGGAAGGAAAGTGAGTGGTTCTGTTGGATAAGGTAATAAGCAAGCAGAGTTGCTTATTTGGATTGTGGTGTAATTCAATAAATTGAAGGTGAGCAGGAACTCTGCCTTGTTAGTGCAAAGATAAGTGAGCAAGCGGGAGACGCTGCTTATCAAGGATGAGTGGTTACACTACCCTTATGGTTATTTTATGTTTACTTGCATGGATGTTATTATTACCTGTGTCATGTTTTGGTTGCAATTTATAATTATTGGTTAACAATCATGTTTATGGAAGTTTATTAAAGGTCAAGTGTCATTTGGCGTTGTATGTTTATTGAAGTGGACCAGGACAAATGAGGTTTGGAACAGACCATTTTGTCCCAGGACATCTTCAAGTAGGGCTAGATACATAGATTAGCAGGAATTAAGAATAAGGGGAGGATAGGGTTAACTGGGATGGGGAATGTTAGGAGGAAATTAAGTAAGGGTAGGGTGGGGCTTAGAGGGTTTTGTCAAGTGTAACTGAGGTAGGAATCACATTTTGTCGTGAACTTGCATCCCTTCTTACCTTCCCATTTTATTAGTGGGATTGTAGTTATTTCTGTTTGGGAAGGCAGAGAAGGGGGGCAGGCTTGCCCTCTTCTGTCCCCCCTCTGGTGTTGGAGGTGCAATTCAATAAGCTGGGAAGGAAAGTGAGTGGTTCTGTTGGATAAGTTAATAAGCAAGCAGAGCTGCTTATTTGGATGATGGCGTAATTCAATAAATTGAAGGTGAGTGGGAACACTGCCTTGTTAGTGCAAAGATAAGTGAGCAAGTGGGGGATGCTGCTTATCAAGGGTGAGCAGTTACGCTGCCCTTATGGTTATTTTATGTTTTCTTACATGGATGTTGTCATTACTTGTGTCATGTTTTGGTTGCAATTTATAATTAGTGGTTAACAATCATGTTTATGGAAGTTTAATAAAGGTCGTCAAATGTCATTCGGTGTTGTTTGTTTATTGAAGTGGACCAGGACAATTATTGTTGACTGTGTTTATTTTAAGTTATAAAATGTAGACCTAGAATCTAATGAAGTGTGTGAACATAACTTGATTTTGCCAAAAAGTTCAGGATGCAATCATTTGGGGTTAAGAGTACAAACTTCCAGAGCTACACTGAAGTGAATGTGTTAAGGCATTTCAACATTGTAGATAAGTGGTGTTTGCAATGTTCCATAGACGCTCACTAGTTCCAAAAAGCAAATTCGAGTAATAAGGGCCTAATTCAAACAGATTTGTTTCAGATGAATGTAAATTGAACTTGCTGTCATTAACTTTCTCACCATTCCCTCGTGCATATTTTTGATTATAACAGGTGACTATAATGCAGTGTGGTACATTTTAATTATGTAGACCTGTTGGTAGTTTGGACCAGTACAGGGCTTTATGGTTTGAAATTTAATTAAAAATGTTTCAGTTTTTATGACTGAATTAGCAATCATTAAATGTTAAAGCATATTCATTCAGATAACAATGTTTTAACTATAGACTAATACACTAAGAGAGAATGTTATATATATTGTGCCAGATTTACAGCTTGCACAGAGTTGTAGAGTAGTGTAAGACGCCAAACAGGCAATATGTCTGCCATGCAATCCAGGAACAGCCGGCAGGGGCGCATGAGAGCTGCTAAAACTACACTTGCACAGACAGTGTCTTGGTATGCAAATTACCTCATTTGCTGGTGAAAGCTATGCAAATGAGGTAAATTTGCGTTCCAGGAAACACTAACCTGTCCGTGGAAGATTAGTGTTATCTGCAGAAATGTACTCCGTTGGTAACGGAGTACCGTTCTGTAAATAGCTAAACGGAGCTATGACAGCACCAAATAAAAGATGCATACAGTTGAGGAAGCATGTCAATGGCCAAATATAAGGCCAGTGGCATTTATAAATGTTTAAAAATATAAAAATCTAACTTTTTTTCCCAAGTCTCTGATGCAAACGTGCGGCACTTATAAAAACAAGAAAAGAATTTAAAAAAGCCATAAATAGGCATTTTCACTAAAAAGCTTATTCTGCCATGCAGGTGAATTGCAGGCTGAAGACAACATGGTCACTGAGTAGTGGTTGCTAAAGGGGGAAGCTCAGTGTCAGAGATGTAACCATGCATTAGTAGGCAATCCTATGCAAATGAGGATAAGGATAGTGAATCTCAATTTTCCCCAGCATGTGAGCCATGTCCCAAGAGTGTAAGAGTAGGACTAGGTGAGTAGTAGAGTAGAGTAGAATATAGGTGACATCATGAGGGGGTGTGTCAGACAGGCTGTAAGCTAGATGGTGCACAGTGGCTTATGTTTGCTTTGAGTTGCTCAGGATTGCAAGAGGCATGCCTACAGTTGTCCTATTTGAAAACCTCAAACCAAAGGAGCACAATGTTAAGAGATAGGAAACTCCTTGCAAACATGCACACAGCATGGCAGGTGTGCTTATGCTTGCTCTGATTTACGTGGCACTTCCCCCTGGGCAGAAACAGAAAGGCAAAAGGAAGGAAAAGAAGTAGTAGGAAGTTAACCAAGGAGAAGTAGCAGAGCTGCCAGGTGAAATATATCAGAATCAGTCAATTACACAGGCAGCAGACTAGCCCAGCCCAGCCCAGCACTTTAAACCTGCAAACAGCATTCCTCCCTGTTTTTTCCCAAGAACTCTGCAACACTGCAGTATACAAAGAGGGAAAGCTTAAAAAGCTTAAGTCAGACAAAATGTTAGAGGCTGCTTTTGCTATCATAAACCAACATGTGCAAGGTGCTGAGGGTGGTGATGTTGTGAATGCTGCTGAGCAAGCCACAGTGAGGAGATGGAGAAGAGTGTACAGACCCAGGGTAACCTACCAGGGGCTACATGAGCTGGAGATAGTGGAGCCCCATAGGGTGGACAGAGACCTCCTACAGCAAATTGTTGAGCTGTGTCGGCCACGCCTCACACACAGAACCAACAGAGGGAACCCATCCCAGTGGATCCCAAGGTATGTGTTGGCATAAGAATACTAGCTACAGGTGCCTTCCAGAGACCAACTGGTGATATGATGGGGATTTCACAGGCATCAGCATCCAGGGTACTCCACCAGTTCCTCGATGCCATGTCAGCACATGCCGGTGAGCACGTATATTTCCCCAATTCCCATGAGGCATTGGCCAGCAATATGCATCTTTTCCACCAAATAGCAGAATACCCTGAGGTAATGGGTGCAATAGACTGCACGCACATATGCATCAAAGCACCACCCGGTGAGCAGGGTAGGGTCTACATCAACCGCAAGGGCTTCCCCTCCATCAACTGCCAGGTTGTGTGCGATGCCCAGGGCATAATAATGAATGTGTGTGCTGGCTGCCCTGGAAGCTATCACGATTCCCACATCTGGCATCTGACACAGCTGTACCAGAGATTTGCCATTGGGGCATCCCTGATGGTCACCTAGTAGGGGATGCTGGATGCACTTGAGCAGTGGCTGACAACACACATCAGAAATGCACACACACCTGAACAAGAACTCCATAATGAGGCACATGCACAAACAAGAAACATAATTGAGCGTGTGTTTGGGATGATCAAGTCACGGTTCCAGTGCCTGGATACATCTGGTGGAGCCTTGCAATACTCACAAAGTACATGTACCCAAATTGTTATGGTATGTGCCATGCTTCACAATATGATCCTGTGGAAACAGCTGCAGCAGGAACAGCATGGGGCAGGGCAAACAGCCCCTCACCATTGCTAAGGCCTGCACAGGCACAGCGTGACTCGGAGAAGGAACAACCTGAGCCTGCCCCTGTAGGCAGAAGGAGGTGTGCCCAGTATGCCCTGGCCTTGGCAAAGAGGCAACGCATAGCACATACACTGACTCAGTAGGAACCCTGAAAATGACACCTCTCTCTGACTCGCATACAGTAAAAGGGATGCCTAACTTGACACTACCTGTTTTCAAACATGTATAGGGAGTGTACTATGTGCATCCGACATAGACAGCCCTGCAGCACCACCTGAGGCATGAGTTCCCTATTTTAAGCAATATAAAGCACTGCTAAGCACATTTTACCAGTACTGAGCATATTTAAATCCAATTGAGCGTAGCTGCACCTTGCTAACCAGCAACATCGGGCAAAGTTGGGCAATGTTGGGCAACATTGGGCAAAGTCGGGCAAAGTTGAGTAAAGTTAGGTAAACACGCCACACCATCTTTACTGTTCCTTAACCAGTCAGGTCTGCCCAGCAGGAAAATAAAAGCAGTGACAGGACTCGAACTCAGGATACTGTGCATTATAGTCACAGTACTGAACCACTAAGCCATGACAGCATTTCACTAGCACAGACCCAACTTAAGTCACTCACACATACCATTTGGGTGGGGTCACATACCTAACAGTTAGAGCCAGCAGGACAATTGTAGACAAACGCAAACACAAACAAATGCTGTATCATGCCCTCTGAAGAGGCATATGAATAACTTCCCCCCAAGCCTATGCAGACAGATAACAGCAGGCCAGGCACTGTGATGTGGGTTGGGTAGGCTATGAAGTCACAAACTAATATGCGTGTAATTGGAAGCTAAGGTCTGTAGTACAGTGGTATGTCTCAAGCCAGTATGATAGGCAACAGTACAGACTGAAATGGAGTACCTGACATAGCAGTGCAGGCCTAGCAAATGTGTATAAGTGTCAGGTGTACCCCTCATCCTATGTACACCCACAGTAACAATCAGGTGTGCCTCCCCCAGGTAGAAATGTACAAATAATAGCTGTCCCCCCTGTATGTAGAAATGTTGATAAGTCTATGCAAATTGACTCATGGAAGCCCTGCAGGCACAGTGTGCTTCCTGTCGATGTACAACACAAAGGTGAGCCCTGAAGTAAAAACCAACTTGACTTTTCACACACATATATAGTATACATATGCCCATGGTGGGCATGCTCACACACTTAAACAAATTTAGCAAATGTCAGTCAACAACATACTAAAAGGTCATACTGGGCATGCTCACACAAACAAACAAAGCAAATGACAGTCAACAACATACTGAAAGGTCATACTGGGCATGCTCACACATGTATACAAACGAAGCAAATTTCAGTCAACGCGTGCTGAAAGGTCATACTGAGCATGCTCACACACTTAGGCCATGTCTGAGTACAGCAGTGGGCCACACATATCTGGCAGTTGCAATTCTTTCTCCAGACACATGTCACTATTCACCAATCCTGCCTTGCACACACACTGATATGAAAACAGACCCATATAATATATTAATCATAATCAAACTATGTAATACAAGTACTTAAATTGTTCAAAGAAAGTGAATATAAAAGAAGATCAATAAATCTCTGATCAGTATCATCAAGAAACAATGAGCACTCCTAACATTATCCAAGCCATGTTCTGGCAAAAATATTGACAAAGAGTCCATAGAGAACCATGAAGCTTTCTTTAGCTATGTCATAAATATCAATGTAAACTAATATATGTTCTGAGTCAGTGCAAAGTGTAAATGAATACATGTACATGACTGACATTGCCAATATCTTGTCAGACATGTTCATACATATTTACCCCCCTCTCACTGACAAAAGGGCCCATTACCATATCCTAGAGATTGTGAAAAGCCAGAAATCACATATACAATGGTTAAATAGCTCTATACAAACCTAAAAACATGGTGTCTATGGGATGGACATGGTATCCCCGGCTGTGTCATATGTGAACTCCAAAACAAACAGACCCTGCACCTGAACAGTCTGTTGAGACTCACCCTCTGTACAGGATATGAAACCATTGAATGGGTTACAGCAATGTTTGGCACACTCCACAAGTATTGGTGCACAACAGACCATGGGAACTATTGTCTTATAAGCCTAATAAGCCTGATCTGCAAGACCATGGAGTCCATCATTATGGAACTCATAAACAGAGCTATTGGGAGCCTACAAACACACAACCCTACACATTTTGGTTTGGTCAGGGGCAGATCATGGTCCCTAAACCTGTTAGACAGTTTTCAAGGCAGTCACCCAGGACATAAATCAATGAAATGAGCTCCACATGGCCTACATAGACCTTGAAAAGCCCTTTTCCAACATCCCACACACTTTGTATCCACAAAATCAACAACCTGTGCATAAACACGTATGTCATCTGATAGATTGCCAACTGGGGCACAGATAGATCCCACAAGGTAAGAATTGCGGTCTCCCTGTTGGACTGTAAGCTGGTAACAACTGCTGTCCCCCATGGCTCAGTCCTGGGACCCCTCCTGTCTGGTGTATACCTTTCAGAAATACGTTCAAACACACGAGGGCTATGGTTAGCAAAGTTTGTGGATGACTGTAAAAAGGTTGTCATAATCGATGTTTGGGACAACAGATACATCCTTAAAAAGGGTCTCAGTCAGACAGATGTGGTGTCAAAATTATGGCCTCTAGCTACAGTCATACAAATACCACATAGGTGCCAACACCCTAAATATGGAGGTAATAATAAAGGATCTATGGACAAATGTGGATAGTCATCTCTACTTCCAGAAACACATTCACAAAATGGTTAGAAAATCATGCTATGTGTTCCCAGAAATTGCCAAGGTCTTTGCATGTAGGTCAAAGGAGGTTCCCTCTACTCATCAGTCATCAGACCCATCAGAGAGTATCACGCACACTTGCCATGAATCTGACTAGGCACCTTCAGCAGCTGGAAAGACCACTGAAGTACCTCTACAAGAGGATTACTGGTCTCAGACAGTTGCCCCATGCAACATGACTGAAGTTAACTCAATCTGTACTCTGTTGCATACTGTCTACTCAGGCAATCTTTGTCCAACAGACAGGTCCATGTCCAATGCAGAACTGATGTACATGCTCTATCTCAAGTAAACCCAAGCTCACTGTGCCACATGCTCTAGGGATATCATCATCACAACAATAAATAGAACATGTTGGAGGGATACATTAGTAACTCACAGACTTATCTTGCTTTGGAACAGGCTCCCAACCTACATTAAGCTGAGTCCCTCACTGACACTCTTCCAGAGGAGCCTTGATGAGTGTATGTCAAACTGAACTGTCACACCATGGATCACTTCATCAGCTCTACTACACAGAGGCCTAGGAAACTACCCCCATGTGTGGTGATAGCAGCACACTCTGGCCATACTAATATATGCCTTAAGGCAGATAGCCTGTTACCTACCTATGTACCTATATATATATGTAGGGGGAACACAGTATAATAAGCTAAAGATGGATGGGCAGAGATGTATGTAAGAGGGTGACCATGACAGGGAGCCATCCAGGACTGTCCCACCCAGCACACATCCCAATGGCACAAAAGACATGAGGTGCACATCTCACCCACTGTACATAATAGCCACCAGTATCTGTAAGCATTACAGTGTATGTAGTGCATGTGCCTGCTGTACAACATGACTGCACAATGAAGTACACATCTACCAACTGTAGACATGTACCTGTCACATAGGTTCATAGTTATGTAGTAGACTATCTTCATGACGGCATATATTAGCCTAGGCAAGTTGTGCAGCTCTCACCACCCCATTGGGTAGTCTCCTAAGCCCTAGTTCTAATAGTTAGTACCCTAAGCCCCTTTCTAGTGGGGCTGCTGATGTGATGCCTGGCGTGAATTGTCTGTTTCCCATCCACTCATCAAGATTCCTATTGAAGAGTGTCAGCGAGGGGCTCTGTCTGATGTACATTGGGACTCTGTTCCACAGTAAGGCAAGTGTCTGGGATGGTACTCTATCCCACCAGCATGTTGTTTTCATTGTTGTGATAAGGTTCATATCCCTGGAGTGTGTAGTGTGACTCAGTTTTGTTATCCATAGATGGAGCATGTTCAACAGTTATGTGTTGGACATGGCTCTGTATGTTAGGCACAGAGTGCACCTCTGAGTAGGTGGTACGCAACGGAGAACAGATTTAGTTTTACCAGTTGTGTTGCATAACTCAACTGTTTGAGGCCAGTAATCCTCTTGGTGAGGTACCTCTGTGGTCTCTCCAGCTGCTGGATACACTTAGTCAAGTACATCCAAAATGGTACATTGTACTCAATGATGGATCTGATGACTTAAGAGTAGAGGGCCACCACTACCTCTTTTGATCCTGATGAAAACCCTTTGTTGATTAGGTGGACCACATAGGATTTCCTAATCACTTTGGCAACATGGTTGTCAAAGGAAAGATGACTATCTACATGTGTCCCCAGATCCCTTATTACCTTGTCAGTTTTTAGGGGGTAACACCTATGTGGTAGTTTGTGGGTACTTTGTTTTCCCCAAAGGGGATTACTATGCATTCTTTCACATTGAGCTTGAGGCCATGATTCTGACACCACACATCTGTCTCATAGAGTCCCTTCTGGAGAATATTTGTGTCATCCGGGGAATCTATTATGGCAAATTCTTTACAGTTCCCAGCAAAATTAGTCAACCACAACCCTCCTGTGTTGGCATGTACTTTTGAGAAGTCTATACCAAACAGGAGAGACCCCAGTACTGAACCCTGGGGGACACCAGTTGTTACTGGTGTAGAGTCTGACATGTAGCCAGCAACTCTTAATTTGTAGGATCTCTCCATGAGCCAGTTTGCAATCCATCTTGTGATGTATGGATTCATGCCCAGGTTGGTGAGTTCATCTATGATACCTGACTGGGGAATGGTGTCAAAGGCCTTAGCGAGGTATAGGTAGGCTGTGTGGAGTTACTTTCAATCATCTATAGGCTGGGTAACTGTCTCAAAGAAATCCACCCAGTTCAGGAGGCATAATCTGCATTTGACGAAGCCAAATTGGGTGTACTCAAATGTGTGAAGGTTCCCAATGTCTTTATTGTTGACTTCCATTATGATTGGCTCCATTGCCTTGCAGATCAGACTTGCCAGGCTCATAGAGCATGAATGCCAAGGGTCTATTGTGGCCCAACCCTTGTGGAGTGGGAAGAATGTTGCTGTGCAGCATTCTATGGGTACATATCCTGCAGAGAGGATGTAGAGAAAGGTGTAGGTATCCTTGATGAATATGGATACATCCCACCCTATGTGCTATGATCCAGGTCCTGGTGCTGGGAGGTATGGAATGAGTAGTATCCTGGCAATGCTGGTGTGCTCTCTAGAGCCTTGAACTAGGTTTCTGTTACTGCACATATATCAATATTCTCCATACTATGAAGTGCCTCGAGTGTGTGTATTTGGAGGCTGAGACTTCTGGCAATGAGTAGCATTTAGTTTACTTTGTGGTTATTTGTGTTGGTTCGGAGTCTGGTTTGTCCTGAGTGACTGGTGTTCCACACCTGAAGTCAATTCCTCATTGGTCTGAACTGACCATAAGCTAATTACCCTACATATCCACATTCTGCCCCCCCCCCCCATTAAGGAAACCATGTAAAAAAATCTCTCCAAAGTCAACTTCATGCTTCTTAAGACAGAAGTGGTGAACTTCATGACAGCCATGCAGATGGACAATACAGTTACAACTACTGAATCCTACACAATTACATTTTATAAGCACTTCCATGAGTGCATGGATTGTGCTATTGCAAACAGAACCAAGAAGCTATCCTCCAAGAAAAGGAAGCCAAATTGGTGGTCCCCTGCTATAAAAAACTGTACAACAGAAGGAAGAAACTGTTGCAAAAGAGGGTAAAATCCCATGAGTGGAGGAGCTCCCCGGTCAGCCTCATTAAGAAGCTGTGATCCCTGATAAACCCTCCAAAGCTAGTTATGAAAACAAAATCACCACTGATTCTGAAGACAACCACAAAGCATTCTATATCTATGTCAAGAATCTCAATGGCAACACTCAGATTTGCTCTGAGTTACAGCACAATGGCACTAAATATACAGACCCAACTAATATTGCCAACATCCTGGCAGATAGGTTCAGTGCTAACTTTACCCCCCTCTCACCCATGAAAGAGCTAATTTCTATACTGGAAGAATGCAAAGTTCCTGTCATCATGGTTGCACAGGTAAAAACTACACTCTCCAAAGCCAGGAACACAGCATCCATGGGACAAGACAACATCCTAGGCTGTGTTCTACATGAACTACAGAACGAACTGGCACCACACCTAAGTACCATTTTCAATCATAGCCTCACCTCAGGCTTTGTGCCTGCTGAATGGCGCACATCGACAGTTATCCCACTACACAAGGGGGGAGCCACCACGGACCCCGGGAACTAGCGCCCCATTAGCTTGATGAGCCTGGTCTGCAAAGCCATGGAATGTATCATCATGGAACTTATAAACAAAGACATTGGTAATCTCCAAACTCTGGATCCCAACCAGTTCGGGTTTGTAAAAGGCAGATCATGTCTCCTAAACCTGAGCCGTAGACAAGGGTAAGGTGGTTCACGCAGCCTATCTAGAGCTTGTCAAGGCTTTCAACACCATCCCCCACTGTGAAATTATAGATAAACTCACTAAACTAGGTATAAATCCCTATGTCACAAGATGGGTTGCCAACTGGCTCACTGACAGAACCCACACTGTGAAAGTAGCAGACTCCAAATCTGACTTCAGACCAGTGACAAGTGGAGTACCACAGGGTTCAGTCCTGTGTCCTGTCCTGTTTGGTATCTACTTCCCTGAAGTACAGGCTAACACAGAAGGTCTTTGGCTAATGAAGTTCACAGATGACTGCAAATTAGGAGCCATAATCAAAACTACTAACGATGTGGACATCCTACAAAAGGGCCTCACTGAGACAGATGCCTGGTGTCAAAGCCATGGCCTCAAGCTCAATGCCAAAAAGTGCATTGTCATCCCCTTTGGTAAAAACTCTGTGCCCATGAACTACAACATAGGTGGTAGTATACTTAACACTGAAAGTGTGATAAGAAACCTTGGGACACAGGTGGACAGTAGTCTCTCATTTGATAATCACATTGCCACAGTCGTCAGGAAATCCATCTACATGGCACACCTCATCACAAAGGTTTCTCATGTAGAAAAAGAGGTCATTGTTCCCTCTACTCATCACTCATTAGATCCATTATAGAGTACAACGCCCCTTTTGGTATGTACCTCACAAGACATCTACAACAACTGGAAAGGACGCAGAAATACCTCACAAAGAGGATTACTGGCCTCAATCACATGCCCTACACAGACCGTCTCAAAAAACTCCAGCTTTACTCTGTCGCATATCACGTACTCAGAGGTGATCTCTGCCTAACATGCAAAGCTATGTCAAACCCAGAGCTGTTGGACATGCTCCACTTAAAGAAATCCCAGTCCCACTGAGCTACACGCTCTAGGGACCTAAACCTTGTCACCACAATAAACAGAACATGCTGGAGGGATAGATTCCTGTCCCAGAGACTTCCCATACTCCGGAATAAACTACCTATCTATATCAAACAAAGCTCCTCATTAGCACTCTTCAAGAAAAATCTTGATGATTGGATGGGAAATAAGAAATTCACCCCGGGGATCACTTCTGTGTCTCTGCTCGACAATGGCACAGGAAAATACATTTCTTGGGTGGCAAAAGCCAGGGTACATTTTTGGCTGGGCTTGTATAGGCCCAGGGCCGATAGCCTAGTACCTACCTATGAACCTATGAACCTTTGAGCCTTGCCTAAAAAATGTAATATGGGGATAGCAAGAGCCTTGGCCAGTATTCAGAAGCATAGGGGTGACAGGTGCAAACCATCTGTAACGAAGCAACGAGGCTTGTCTATCATGTCATCACAGGCAGACAGAGACTGGATCCCCTTTGAATGACACGAGAAGCTCAGCCAATTGTTGAAGTTTATCATCTTTCTGCTATATTGCAGTATCATGTAGGTGAAGGTAAGATGTTACTCAAGGTCAGGGTCATACCAGCCTGGGCTACATGATCATAGAGCTACTATATATCTCTTGTCATGTTGCCCTGGGAGGTAGGTCTCAGATCATTCACACTGACATGTACAAAGAACACGTCATATATGTACCTATTCTGGAGTGATGTAAGTGCTTGTGTTATGTGGTGGATCATAGCACCTGACAGACAACTGACAGTAACCTTCCCCTTGTCCAGCCGCGTGAGTGGAACATCTGTGTGCCTGACTTTGAAGTCACCTATTACTAGTGTGTTGGGTATGCTGTTTTGCCTTTGGGCCTGTTGTGAGGCACACTGCTTTGGCGTATTATGTGTTTTCTGATGTGTGCTTGGAGGTGCATGTTGCTTGCTTGTCTGCTTAAGAGGACACTCTCTCTTTTTCAGATTAATATTTATATTCTCCTAGTATGGTAATGTGTATTTATGTGTGTGTTTTGCTGGTGCTTATATTGTAGGTCTATGTGAAACTGTTGGTGTTGTGGTTGTATGACCCTACTCCTCTTGACTGTATTGTCCAGTATTGGGTTGACAGAGCTTAGCCACCGGTTTGACCCTATGTGTGCCAGCATGTGGTACATCAACCCATATATGATATGGTCATGGCCTATGCATACAATACACTCACAATACACCTAGTATGCTAAGCCTGCTGAGGTTAGCAAATGTGAAAAAACCTTTGGGCAAACTGCCAGCAAGTAATGTCTGTATTGCACCCTGTAACTCCATATTGCTTGCTGAAGTGTAAAGACGTACTTAGTTTGGATTAAAAACCCCGCACTTGCCAACTGTGTGTGTGTGTGTGCGTGTGTGTGTGTGTGTGTGTGTGCGTGTGTGTGTGTGTGTGTGTGTGGTGTGTGTGTCTGTCTCTCTCTGGGGAGAGAGCAACCTTTTTGGAGAATACTCACACCCCTTAAAAGTGGTATACTCATCTTTGTCAAGTCTGATGATGTCACCATCCTACAAATATAACTGTGGAAAGAAAAAATCCCAGTAATGGGTATAGTGCATCGTGTAAATGTGTACTGCTGTAATATCATAATGTAGTTAAGTAGGGGTTTGAATCCTGCACTTGTCAACTGTGTGTGTGTGCGCTTCCCTGGGGAAAAGCAACCTTTTTGGAAAATCCTCACACCCCTTAAAAGTGGTATACTCATCTTTGTCAAGTCTGATGATGTCATCATCCTACAAATACACCTGTGGAATGGAAAAATCCCAGTAATGTGTATAGTGTGTTATGTAAATGGTTACTGCTGTAGTATCATACTGTAATTAAGCAGGGGTTTGAATCCTGTACTTGTTAACTGTGTGTTTCTCGTGGGGAGAAGCAGCCTTTTTGGAGAATACTCACACCCCTTAAAAGTGGTATACTCATCTTTGTCAAGTCTGATGATGTCACCATCCCACAAATATACCTGTGGAAAAATGAAATTCCATTAATGTATATAGCACGTCATATAAATACATACTACTGTAATATCATAATGTACTTAGGAAGGACTTTGAATCTTGCACTTGCTGACTGTGTGTGTGCCAGTTGTGAGACACCGTTGGTCAATGTGGAGTGGGTTTTGATTTTTCTAGTGTATCACAATGACAACTGTATGTGCATTACACATGTAAGGTAGCTGTGGGGCAAAGCCATATACATACATGTGGGTACTCTGCTTTCTCCATGAAAGCAACTGTTATCTTTGTCAGGGGGTGCTGGCACTTTCCAGACCATAGGTCACTTCTATATGCTTGTGACAAGCTTAGCCACTGCAGTGATCCCTGGGCTACATCTTCTGTTTCATATCCACTCATCACCATTTCTATTGAAGAGTGTGAGTTAGGGTTTATGCTTGAGGTATATTTGAATCCTGTTCCAAAGCAAGCAAAGTCAGGCAAAGATGACTACTCATTATAGGTGTGCAACAACGTCTGTGGATGTGCATGCAAACCCTTTATTGCTTATGTGCTCCACAGAGGGATTTCCATAACCCTTTGGTAATGTGATTATCAAAGGAGAGATGACTAAACACATGGCTCTATGTATACATTAATACCTGTTCCACATTTTGGGGGCTACTACCTATGGTGTACTCTGGGGATACTTTGTTTTCTAAAAGTGGATAACTATGCTTTCTTTGGCTTATAGCTTTACAGCATGAGTTTGACACCAGGTATCTGTCTCTATGATACCCTTTTGGAGGATGTGTGTGTCATCTGGAGAATAAAGTATAGCCCACAGTATGCATTTTCATCAAACGTGGGCAGACATATCCCTACTGTGTTTGCCTGTACATACAAAAGTTATATGCCAAACAGGAGTGGTCCCAGGACTGAGTGCAGGTGAATACCACTTGTTACTGGCATAGAATTGTGCATGGAGGCTGCAAATGTTACTGTGTGTCCTACATCTGTGCATCAGTTGTCAATCCATCATCTAACAATCATTTATGGTCATTCTGTTGAGGTTATGTATAATAACAGAATGTGGGATGGGTATGAATTACTGGTGAGCTATAGCATGGCTGTGTGGACCTCCCTTCCCTCACCTATAGCCTTGTTAACTGGTTTGAAGTCTACTAGGTGTAGGAGCCATGATCTGGCCTTTAGAGAACCTAAGTGGGTATGGTGCATTGTTTGAAGGTTCATAATGTCTTTGTTAATGAGTTCCATAATGCTGTGCTCCATAGCCTTCCCGATAACATTTGTCTGGCTTATAGGATGAGAGTTTCCAGGATCTGTTGTAGTTCTACCCTTAATCAATTTATGTTAACATTTGCACTGGGTGTGACAAGGGTGGACAGGTTTAGGAATAAGTATATTAGAGGGTCAGTCCAGGTTTGAAGGTTAATAGACCAAGCCAGATAGGCAGGATAAAGTTGGTTTGTACATGTGCTGAGGAGGGATGCAGAGTATATTGTGAAATAGATGCTAAGGATGAAGCCACCAGGTAACAGGAAAAGAGGAATGCCTAAGATGAGGTTTATGGCTGTGGTGAGAGAGGACATGCAGGTGAATGGTGTGACAGCGCAAGATGCAGAGGGCAGGAAGAAATGGAAACAGATAATCTACTGAGGCGACCCCTAATTGGAGCATCCGAAACGAGAAGAAGAAGATGTTGTAGCTCAACCCTTGTGGACTGTGAATACCATTACTGTGAGTCATTCCACAAGAATGTAACCTGTATAGATGCTGCATCTGGACAGATTGTTTAGGTGAGTGGTGACTTCATAGGTCAGCTTGTGTATGACACAGCCAGGACACTGTCTAGTACCATTGTCACTGTGGTTTGGACTTTGGTAAAGAGATGTTTTAACTAGAGTGTCTGTGAATCATCAGGTTTTCCATTCTTCAGGTCTGGAAATGTGGCCCTTGTGTAACGACAGGATGGTGAAATCCACATTCAAACTGCCTGACAAGAAATTGGTAATGTCAGTCAGATAAGTGTACTTTGTGACCATTTACATTAACTGTGACCCGATAGTAGATTATACACAACACTAAAGAAAGATTTAGTGTTGTCTTTGGAATCCTTGCCATTTCTGTATTTTGAAGCTTACCTTGTATGTTTATTGAGAGATTGTATTTTCCCAATGATACTGACCAGAGAGATTATCCCTTTTTGGTATGTAACTCTTTTTTGGTACAACTTCACACCTTCTATTATATATTTAGTTTATGGCAGGGGTCCATGAGACTAATGCACTTTTACTGTATAAGTGAGAATTTCTTGTGTTTGTGATAGCACAGTCCATGCAACCCTGTAGGCGAATAGTGTGCATTACTAAAGGATGATGCAGCTGGGACAGTGTTAACCTTAGTAATGCAAACCAATGACAGATAGCAACAACAGCATCACCCACAGCACAGTGTCAACCTGTGTCATACACACACATGCTTACTCAAGCCCCAAAATGTGTGTAGTACAATGCATACTGGCCACCAATAGAAACTATGGAGTGTTAACACTGGCCAATACAGGGCATCTCACCCTGCCCATGTATCCAATATGCATGTACATGCAGACAGTGCACCTCCACCATGTTCACAAATGGACAGCTGCAAACCTGTGTTGCCCACACCCCACATTTACTGTCCACTGTATAACACATGCTGACAAAACTACACACATCAGCCAAGTGGCACATGGGCAAACAAAACACAATTGGAATAAACACTGGTGAAAACAATACAACATTGCTAATTACAGCTTTAATGCATCACGTCTGCTCAACTACACCTTCAAGGATATCATTACACTTTACTGCTGACAACATGCTACACATCCAACCATTGCTATACTTTATTAAAGTAACCCTGTGCATCAGCACCATGTTAGCGTGTTCCTGCATCAATGTTACAGTTCACAGGAGGTGGCACAGGTTTCATCGTATGCACAGGGTGTGTTGTTGGTTTGCCAGAGGCCTATACTGAGCCATACAATCGACATGAGTGTGTGAGTGTGTGTGAGGGCCATGAGTACTGTTATGGGCCAATGTTGATGTAATGTGTGTGGGTATGTGTTTGCCCTAGGTTTCTGGTTTATGTGTGTGCGTCTGCATGCACACAGTTCCACCATGTGGCTGCCATATATGGGGATTTGGGAGACAGCTATAGACTGTACCTGGCAGGCTTTACAGATCACCATCTCTGGCCATGGATACGGAACCTGTGCCTGGCAGGGGTGCTACAGATAGTACTAATCCAGATTGGGTACTATCCGAAGAGGTTGACATATGTCCACTGGATCCAGGTCCCTGATGGTTCTGGCCAGAGCCACGTGCACGTGGTCTGCTAGGACAGTCTATGGACAACACCCCCCCAACATTGCTGGGGCTGGTACTGGCACCACTGAAGCGGCTGTGACTTGCTGGACGTCCATGGCGACCTCCAGCTGCTGATGTTGATGGCATATGTCCACATCAACATCTCAACCATCCTGCACTGTCCTGACACATGAACATGACATTGTGGAGGACATCCAATGTCTCACCCCGTCTATCAATGACCTCAGTGTACTTACGTATGGCACCTGCTAGGTCACAGATACTGTCATTTACAGAGGTGTAATGAGCCCTCTGTGCCTTTAGCCCCTGTCTGGTGTACTGATCCATTTGTGTCTGCACCACCATGACAGCCAGGAACATGCATGTGGTAGACAGAGGTGTGGCACGTCTGCCAGGTGCATGATGACCAGCAGTGCTCCGACGAGAACGCTTGGACATCTGCCTATGTGGTACCGTTCTGGACATCTGGCTATGGCTGCTGTGTCCTGATACATGTGCCACAGATACCACACTGTCCTGGCCAGTGCCAGCCGTACACTGTCCCTCAGCTAATGGCAATGGTGATGATGGATGTACAGGCAGTATGAATGTGTGCATGGATGGAGTAGAGACTTGTGTACTGTTAATTAGTGACCCAACAACAGACCCTGACAAACATGCCTGTGCCTCAACACACCTATCTTCATCATCACTGTTTCAGTGACATCAGGTTCCCTGCTGTACTGAACCAGCCCCACCTCGGCACCTGTGAAAGGAAAACAGGAAACACACTTTAAGACCTGAACATGACTTCATACTACAAGCGCACATGCACACATGCACACATGTGCACATGCACACATGCACACATGCGCACATGCACACATGCACACATGCACACACACAAAACTACACTCCTCCCTAAAGCAGACACACACAACACCAGCAATCACAGAACATACGCAATAGCAGGTGATGGTGGGGTACAGTATCACAAGCAAAACAGTCATATCACACATGTCAGCATGCAAGACATGTGTTGCTCAACAGCATGCAGTGCAAGTGTAGTCAGTCCTTGTTACTAACAGTATACATGGCTTTGATGCATGTGTTTTGTTATTAGGTGATGGCCCTCCCCCTGGAACACAATGCATACATGGACACAACATTGCTGTGCAGGTATTCATAACCCTGTAATGTACTGTGCACCATGACTCACTGGTGTACATACCATTGCTGGATGTGTATCTGTGTGTCAGATAGGCATCCAATGCTGATTACAGCCTCTGTGTCTTTAGCAAATAATTGTGGACACATTTTTAGCACATGCATGATGAGTATTCACACAACACCATCAGTGGTGCATGGATAATTGACGGAATACCATTCGGCCACATACCCAATGTACGGTACTTATGGTGATTATAGATCATATTGTGGACAAGCCAGCCTCATCCATGACATGGCATGCTAAAACACAACTGCATATTTAAACACTATGCATACCCAATATGTGTCATATGACCTAGCCACTCAATAGCATCACAAGACATATATGGGTCAGTTGTGCAAATGGTGATTGGTATGCATACTGTTTAGAGGTGCATATGCGTGCACACATGCAACATTAAGGTGTATAGCAATGAAATCTATGTGTAGTACTGTGGTTACAATAACTGGATGGGGTATAGTACCATAGGCCATCATCATGAAGCATCAGGTGGTCACTCAAGGCTACAAATGTTTCACAGACCAGCACTAATCATGCTTGCTGGAACTGTACTATGTTGGCTAAATTCACCATTTCATAACCAGTTGTTACGTGAGTTTGTAAGGAGGCCAATAGGGAGCATTCCCTGACATGAATGTGTAGTGTGTTGCAGAGTGTTTAAATGCCCCATGATAGGCCTCTACCCCTCAGGTATATTATGTGTAATGTGTGGATGAGATTTTGGACACTGGAGTGTGTCTTTACAGAGGGTTTGGGAATCCTTTATGTACAGCATGTTAAAATGCTCTGTGTATGACATAGATGTGTATGTTATGTACATGTTGAGTATCAACTGTGCCTATCCAATGGTCACTACACTCTAGCCACATTTGTTTGAGATGGTCTGGGTATTGCTTGTGTTTGAGGCAGCTAATCATATTAGTGGGATGTGCGTGCTCTTACACCAAACATGTACAGCATGCATTAGAGGTAGGTGTGTTACATGGTACATGGCCAACACCTTAACTATGACATGCACTTTTTATTTACAATAATAAATGTAGAACACACTCACCAGCATCTGTCCACTGCCTTGATATTACCCCAGGGTGACCTACATAGAGATGAGACAGTTTGTCAGTGGCCACAACTGTGGCATTGCTACTGTGTGTTTACAATCTTACAGTACAACAACAGTTTACATTCACAGGGCTACAGATTATGTTCCAAATGATCAGTATTGCACAACAACAGGCTCCACATCTTTGAACGACACACTCCACATTTCACATATGCATGATCTACCAATACAGATAACAGTAGTCTACAGATATGCCATGTTACCTGCATGTTCCATGTGTGCTTGCTGGGTGGCTCCAACCTCCATCATGGTATATGTCTGCTGCTGTTGTTGTTGTTGGGCAGGTGCTACCAGGCTCTGGACCAGCTCCTCCACTCTGGTGAGGGGGGATGGATATTAACACCACCTCCTGTTGCAAGCTGATGTCTATGCATGTCAGCAGCACACTGATGGACATGTCTGAGAAGATCACTGCAGTGGTGGCGTAACTGCTCATATGTCCGGTTATGCAGGCCTACCTTATTGACCCTGCAGACAACATCTTGCCACATTGCAGTATGCTCCTGCTGGTCCTGGCTGGTTCATGAGAACATGAGCCGGTGGTGCTGAATCATACTGCTAGTAATGATATCATCTTCAGCACTACTGTAACTGGGGTTCCTGCGATGGGCCATGATCCCTGGAAGACATAAATCCAAAAACATGTCTGAGCAAGTCATATGGTGCATTTAACATTATACAGTACAGATATCACTGAACTGCCATATATAGCAACCTATAAGCTAACAGAGAGTGAAACACTGTAACTGCCACTTATCACTGCTCACCCCACAACTGCTTGAAAGTGCCTTGCTCACTCTCTATCTAATGAACCATGTTCTGAAGAGCAACAAAATAAAATCACTATATAAGACTATACAAGAGTACCAGGCACACTGTATGCAACACAATGCACCACCTAGCCACAGCAGATATACATCAAGCTGATATGTAAAGTAATATATCATCCATCACAATCAGTGTAAGGTCCAGTAAATGTATTACAATTATACCACACAACTTGTTAATGCCAAACCCATGGCCAAAATATGTGCATAATTGGGAATATAGGTCGCATACTGCTGAAGTACACTGTGAATGTTGCTAGATACGCAGTTATATGTTTTACCACACATATGTCAAAGGACATGTTACAGACATACCCACACACACATCAGACATAATTACAGGACACAAAGGTATGACAACCTAGATAAGCTTCCAGTGTGTACTATACAGTACTGTGTGTCAGTATTCACACAACCTTAATCTTGAGAAATGTAATCTGTGATGAATACAGGGACCACACAAAACAGTGGATGCAAGCAATGTGGACATACACCATGATTTGCTGTACAGGACCAGAGCTTCAAGTAGTACTACAGTACACATAGGATTTGCATTTAACATCGGTACCAATCAATAATCATAGGTGTAGTGCTTTAGCCTACAATGACACACCCTAGTTAAAACCAAGGAACTTAATCACACTGTATGCAATATCACATATTCTGCCTAGCAACAGAATACACAGCTTTTGCTAGGATCAAAGCAAGGATCCATAATACCATGACATAAACAGTTTCACACTAAGCTATCCCACAGATACATATCTTTGACTTATTCACAAACATATTGACCATCACAGTCAGTCAACAGTACAGAGAATCTATTGCAAAAATTAGATGTAGGTGTGTATGAGTATATATAACTATAAATATATATATATATATATATATATATATATATATATATATATGGGTCTACCTGACATGGTCGACAGTTCATATGATCGATACTCATTTGGTCGACAGTTCAGTTGGTCGACAAGCAGATTTGCCCCCTTCCCCAATGTTGTGCAACCCTGGAGTTGATATATATATAGTTATGGTGTGGGCACAGCCCCCACATTGTGGGGTGTGGGGTGAAGCCCCCCACCTAAAATGCTTGTCGATCAAATGAACTGTTGACCAAATAAACTGTCGATCATTTGAACTGTCGACCATGTCATATAGATCCATATATATATATATATATATATATATATATATATATATATACATATATATATATATATATATATATATATTTATATATATATATATATATATATATATATATATATATATATATATATATATATATATATATATATATATATATATATATATATATATATATACATATACACATTCATTGGTATACATATACATATATATATATATATATATATATATATATATATATATATATATATATATATATATATATATATATATATATATATATATATACATATACACATTCATTGGTATACATATATATATATATATATATATATATATATATATGTAGGCACATATACATTTCATCTTTCATAGTAAGAATATCAATTATACAAAGGATGTAAGGTGTACAATGTAATAAAATCGCACAGTCTTGGGATAAATGCATTGAAGGTGTTCACAGCCCAAGTAGCTTTAGCAGGCCTTACTGGCTTCAACATTGCAAACTGAACAAACCACCCACAGTGTTTAACCACCACATGTCATATACCAGCACCGTATGCTGTCTTGTTTGCCACACACTAAAACCTACATACAAATATGAGCATACTAACCTTCATCAACATATATATCTCCCCCCTTCACAAACAGTTGCAATATGTCCCCTGCTCTATGCACATATACAGATGTGAATATATATGACACATATATATTTCTCCATATGTGTGTGGCATACACACACAAGGTCCACACAGTTGTAAGTCCCAGGACCTCACAGCTGAACTGTTGGGCCTTGCTGCAACACAAACAGGTGTCACATATGAACACACACTAACATTTGTGGGGGTATTTATGGCAACAAATGCTAGATAAGCATACTAGACTGCTACAGCACTTGCCAATGCTAAGCTACACTTTAATATGACTATTATGCATGTGTTGTTCTGTCACACCCATGTTTATATAATGTTAGCGCTAATCCCTCCACAATACTGTACAGAACACAGATAACATGGATCAGATCTTTGACATTTAATGCTGAGCTACACATTTCACAGGTATGTCCCACTGCCCACAGGTACACACAGTATTGTCCATAGCAGTAGTTAAGCAGAACATCTGTGCATAAAGAAGTACTGCTGCGACATATGAATGGTTCATATTATGTAGACTATTATTCAATAACATCTACTACATGCCAGTAAATACATATGTGTCACATACCTTTTCTTTGTATGATTTGGTAATATTTATTTTTCCTTTTCTCTCTCTTTGTCTCTCTCTGGCAGTCTCTGCAATAGAGTGATTGAGTTTGTTGGCAGAGATTGCAGCCTGCTTTTGTAGGAATATGCACATGAGCATGTGATGGCCTCTGCACCAATTAGTGGCCACCATTTGCTAATTGCATGCAGCCTGCTGTGTGGTAATTGCAGTAATCACTGTCCTAGCAACCCAGTACTATAAATTGCTGATTCATGTAGGTGTGGCCCTTTCAGCTTTCCAAGTTGGAGATCATCCTTGTTTGCTGTGGACATCACTGTTTAAGACAGAAGGTTGGTATAGTTCTTATATCAGAAGCCAGGGGTGTAGCCAGACATTTACATTTTGTACTCAGACCTAATGTTGCTGCTTCCAGTACCCACTTGTCAGTGTAGAAATGTACTCACCCCTCAAAATGCTACCCCAAGATACATGGAAAGATGTACTTTCTTTTCAACTGTTACAATTAACTGCCATACAAAGCTAGTTATTGAGATGTATTCCTTTGGCACAAGAATTGTTTGTGAACTGCTATACTGTGAATATTCATTTACTCAGTTCTAAACAGTTTGTGCTTTTTTAGTGTTGACATTAACACAAGCTTCTCAGAAAAACTGAACACATTTCAGTACTGTGAGTATGCTTACCTACACATCCTTGGTAGACCCTGCACACACAGGTATATTCTACATTTGGCTAGGGTTGCAGAAGTACAGAGAGTGTAAGTGCTATTGCGTGGATTTTATCTTGCTGGACATAGAGGGTTTCTATGTACATGTTAATTTATCAAGGCAAGTAGTCTATCTGCATAACTCCCAACTGTGGACCTATCCACATGATAGCCAGAGAATAGCCTGTTATTTTTTGTCTGTGCACCACACAGGTCTTTTCAGCAATAGAGCAATGGCATTCTTACAGTTGGTTGCTACCAGTACATGGCTACATCCATTTGTATTTCAGTGTCGTATTCCTACATAAGGGTATGCTTCCGAAACTCCCTCCAAAGCTATTTGCACAGTGTGTAACATCAGAAAGGCTGATATGCCTCTGTGTTTCTGCCTCTGCCAGACCTCTCAACCAATCAGGTACATATTTGAACAGACTCAGGGAAAAGTCAAGAAAAAGTCAGGGACAATCAGGGACACCTTTAAAATATTAGTGTCATTAAGTTGAGACATTGAGAGAATCAGAGCATATGAATTAATACACCTTTTCTGAAGTAAAAGAAGTGTCTAACTCTTAATTATTGTCATTATTCATAAGTGTAATTCACCACCTTTCTGGCCAAAGTCAGTAGTTTTCAGAGGGACAGAGCTAAAATTTGTGTCAAAATCAGGGACATACCTGAAAATTAGGGACAGTTGGGAGGTATGGCCTCTGCCCTAAACAGATATGCCAGTGTTTGCCCTGCTGTGATACTGTGTGGGGTTGTAAAGTGATGGTGTAACATTATTTCCTGCTAGAATTGCTGCTTCTCTTATCACAGTCATGTAATGTAATCCCAGAACAACTGTTGGTCAACATCCACAGAACAAGTTGTGTGGCATGGTATTCCTATTTTTTCATTACATTCATTCATTCTGATGCATGATATATTTATTTAAGCACCAACATGATGTATATCTATCGTGGCTTAGTGGTACCTCATGTTGTGTAGTGTGTGCAAGGTCCGGCGTTTGAGACTTACAGAGATGTTTTATTTTGCTCCTGAACAGAACAAGGGCCCTCACATACAGAGTTACTAAGGCACTTTTAAGCAGTTGTAAGCAGGTTTGCGCATTGCTGCACATTGCTTAGCCAAGCGCAAACAAGCGCAACCTCGAGCAAACCCGCTAACTACTGTTTAATAGTGCTTACCCCCGCTAACCCCCACATTCATTTCTTTGAAAGAAAAGAAAAATGGGGAGATAAGAAAGTGGTGAAAAAGGGGCACAAAGAGGGAAAGAACAGTATGGAAAATAGCTCAGGATGTGCAGGACGGGTGTAGGGAAAGTCCATACAGCTGTGCATGTGCAATAAATTTGGAGGTAGATATGAAACATTCAACCCCTGAGGGAGGGGTGAGGACAGCAAAGTATGTTGTAATGCCAATTAAATAACATGTCATGTGTCCAGTGGACATGTGTACAAAATGGGCAGCTATGTATGGAGTGTAATTTTTTTTTTGGGAGCAGATTGCCCTTTTTTTTCAGGTGAGAGTGGAATGTGAGTTAGGGGAAGTAGGTATATTTGGGGAGGTAGGTTGGGGAGGTAAACAGACAAGACAAACAAGATGCATACATGGGCGGTATATGACACATGTGGTGGGTGAACACCTTTGACGGGGAGGGATGTTTGGAAATCGCAAGCCCATGAGCCCCCAAATGAAAACAGTGGGACTGAGGTCCCCACCCATGGGTAGTCACCACTGCACCTTCATGGCCCAAAGGGTGGCTGTACTGGGGGCTGTGTAGGAGGGGCAGGCTGACCTGGGAGTTGCACCACTCGGGCCTCAAGCTGGCATAGAGGTTCTGCAACACTACGTTCAATCTCTCTATGCACCACAGCCCGGACCGTTCGAAGGGTGATAGGTGCCCCTCCTCCACCCACACTTGCATAGGGGGACCGAGCCCCATCCCCTGCAGCACTTCCACCCGAAGGTGGCACAGGGCCAATGGGGGAAGAGGTCCCAGGCTGGGCACCAGATCTGCTGGTGTCAGGTGCCATGGCCAGCTGAGGTGGGACAGGTGGGTCCACTGGGACCGGCCTTCCCATACGAACTATGTTTTGGAGAGTTTAATAAAGATATGGGTTAGTAACAGTCAACAGCATTCCCAATTAGTTATAACAGCATGCAGAAGTATTCCCATTAACACAACACACCAGATTTTCAATAGTTGAAAAGCAAGCATAAACCATGGATATATAGAACAATAGTGGACATTACAGCAGCATGCAGGTTTAATAGATGGCAACAGGCCACCAATATTGTAGTATTTTAACAGGGCACATGAATAGAAATAAATGCAAATATTTATAAACCAATAGGACATATGTCCCAAAAATGTTTTGAGATTAGACATACTGATTGAGGTGTGGAATTGCATTTATTCACATACAGTAGGGTGGAAAAAGATAGCTCAATTAACAACTTATATATCCTTCTAGTTTTCACTACATTCCTATTAACTGCAGTTATATGTCCCTTACATGTATTATTACACTACCCAATGTCCTTATATTGTGCAATTGGATTTTGCTAGATCATTATATACATGAGCTGTATCTTACATACAAACTGTCCAGGATGCAGATGTTACTGCTACATATTTTGAGAGTTGCTCACACACACTTCTGCTAAGATGGTACACTGACAGCTCTACTTTCATATAATTACCTAGATATGTTCAGGTGAAAGTATCAGTTATATGTTAGCAGCTCCCTACATTTCTGGCAGCACACTGACATTTCTGAGGAACATAATATCAAGCTACTCATGTGCCAGATTAACCTGTACATGCTGGGCATGAGCCAACAGTTGAGGGCTGTAAATATGCATAAAAGCTACTGGCACTCCCTTCATCCACGTTATATGACACTGCTTAATACAACACTACTATTTGTAGAATGCAACAGTACAACAACATATCAAAGAAAATGACACAGACGCACTCCAGGAATTATACATTTATTAAAGGATTATTACACCTTTATTTATTGGGTTAAAACACTTTTTGAAGGCTCTCTCATTTATTTTATATAACAGTACATGCAGAATAATTACTAACCTGCCTGATGATGTAGCCTTTGCAGCCTATCTTCATGGGCTAGCTAGTTCATAGCCCGGACACCTGCAGCTGTGAAGTAAATGCAGTGATATTGAGACATACCTATCCATAGTATAGACAAGTATAGCAATTCTTAACTACTTAATACAATGGCTACTTACTCAGCACTGGGGCACTAGGCATTGCACAGGATTCCTGGATCCACTGGTCCAGTTGATCCTCCCTATCTCACTTCAGGTCAGAATAATGGTGCCTGACCTGCTCACCAGTCCGAGGAACACCAGTGGCACTGGTGAGATCATGGGCAAGACTGTTCCAGGCCTCCGTTTTATAATGAGTACCCTGGTACTGGCCCCGCAGGAGTCTTTCCTCATGATTGTGGACAAGGAGCCAAATCATTACTTTGGACTCCTCAATGCCCCAGCGTTGTGCTCTAAATCAAGTGCCTTCTCCAACATCGGCCATGCTGACTGCAGAAGGAAGCTACAACCAGTTATAGCAAGTATTCCTGCCTGTGGAGCTTAAATATGTCTAATTTCCCACACTTATTTGTGATTGTCACTTTTGGAAAAACTCAGCTGTTGGCACGCCTGCTTAGCTGTTGTTGGCAATGTTTAAAATTCCTTTGATAGATATGTGTCTGTTGAAAGTGCATGTTTATGAAATGCTGTCATGGCTTAGTGGTTAGGTACTGTGACTATAGTGCACAGTATCCTGAGTTCGAGCCCTGTCACTGCTTTTTATTTTCCTACTGGGCAGACCTGACTGGTTAAGGTACAGTAAAGGAAGTGTGGCCGTGTTTAACCTAGTTTGCCCATCATTGCTCGATGTTGCGCTTTTTAGCGTGGTGCGCAGCTATGCGCAAATATGTTGCGATTGTGCTGGTTAGCGCGGTGGGCAGCTACACGCAAAGACATTGTGCTGGTTAATGCAGTGTGCAGCTACGTGCAATTGGATTTAAATATGCTCAATACTGGTAAAATGTGTTTAGCAGTACTTTATATTGCTTAAAATAGGGTACTCATGCCTCAGAATGCATAACCATTTCACCTTTATATATATATATATATATATATATATATATATATATATATATATATATATATATATAAAATTCGTTCACTACTACTTTTAACATTTCAATGCTTTTTACCAAACTTATTCATAAAAAATGTCAGGCAATATTTTTTATACAGATTTCCAACAGAAAATGGAACGTGCAGTAGTGGGACTCGAACCGGGAATGCCTCCTCTTTATGCGAAGGCTCTAACCCCTATGCTATCTTGCTTAATTTGCATATATTTTTCTTATTATCCTCTTCTGGTTTATAAGCTGCTAACTGTAGCTAAGCAATGGGCAAACCCACACAAATACAGGCAGCTATATCGGATGAAATAAAAAAAAATAAAAAAACTCTTTTTATTTTTAATTTTGTCAGTTGTTTAACATATGGGGGAGTGTAGTGTTACATTGTGCACATGTGAGCGGACTCGCTCATGTAACTCAAAATTGCGGCATTTCTTCATTGCAGGGGCATGGATTTTTGGACTGCTCAGCAGTCCGACACGCCCCCTACACTCGTCCACCCTCCGTGTAAGCTTTAGAGTTGAGGCAGTGCGCCCTCATTAATATGCATGATGCGCTGCCGTCATACTCTTAGACTGGCGCTTCCATGTAACGCTAATCTAGTCTTACACAGAAAATTAGTAAATCCAGCGGATTGACTATCTCATTTCTTAGTAAGTAAACAAAATGAAAACAAAAGAATCAAAGTAACAGCTATGCTATTTATATTATTTAGGTGTTATATCAAGAATTCAAGTGATTATTAACATATTACATTACTTCATAATAAGCAGTGTCCAGAGTAATTGCATTCTTATAACAATCTCAGATTTTTCTTCTCATATTTGCTTTATAATATTTCCCAGTTTTGGCCAAAATGTTTACAACTCATTGCATATTGTGCATATTGTTTTGTTCGTAACTGAACAGTTTATTTAATTTTTCTGGGAATTCAGTAGAAGAAGGAACAATATCCCCAGGATTTATTAAACTCCATGCAAGAATAGTGCTATCCCTGCATGGAGTGGTTCATCTCTGTGCAGAACAGCAGTGCGCCTTGCATATGCATGAAGGCATGCTGCTGTTTAACCTACTCAGACGAACCTTGAACGAGTGCAGCGGGTGTTTCCTTGTAGTGCACGGACACTAAACACGCCCCCTCCACTCAGAAAGTGCCGTATGGCACTTTCTAAGCCATCTGGCATAATATTATTGCTTTGGTCTTAATATTATGCCAGTATTTCAGTGTCCACGAATACTGAAATTAAAAAAAATGATCATTTCAGTGTCTATGGACACTGAAATAAAAACGGCAATAAGAAAGCAATGCAGGGGGTATGTTGCAGGTTCTGTGACACACACTCTGCTTTGCTTAAGTGCCATACAGCACTCATACCTCTCAACCTCTCAGCACAAGAAACCTGGGCAAAGCCAAAAATAGTGGGTGGACAAAGGCCCCCAAATAGTGACAAATTTTAAATATTGCTCTGATAAACCCTTAGAAAAGGGCTAGAATAAAAAGAGTTGTGTTAACATACATTTTCCAAAGGATATGAAGTTTGACACTGAAATATTGGTCATCATACCTCTCAACCTCTTAGAGCAAAAAATCTGGACAAAGCCTAAAATGATGGGGGGACAAATAGGGACAGATGTTAAATGTTGCTCTCACACACTTAGAATGTTGAGAGATAACAGGATATGTATTAGCAGGAGTCCCTGAGGGAAAGAAGCATGAAAGCCAAATCAATGCCAGTATTTCATGATTGCAGTCCAAAGTTCTTGTCAGAACACCACACTACACACCCATATAATGTAATAATATCATAATAATATATAACATTTCTTACAGTAGCCTAAGGAATGTTTAAGTGTAGCTAAGTGGGTGTGCACATTATGGCTGTCTGCTTAGCCTAGCTTAAACATCCCATAGGAGCTAAATGCAAATAGACAGGTGAAAATTCCAAACTGAGGTAGTATAGGGGTTAGAGTTGTGGCTTTACATGCAGATGTTCACAGCTTGAGTCCCAAGGCAGGCAATGTATTTTCCCATGTGAAAGTAGTGTTAAAATTATTTTAGTAAACTTAAATTATGTAGCAACCTTTTTTGTCAACCAGTGTAGTGTAGCAGTTCCAAAAGTGAGATGTCAGTGTAGAAAAGATGTGAAACCCCCATATAAACACAAGTGCCCCATACAGTATAGTCACACAAGAATATAATTTAATGAAACCACATAGGAAAATTCATGGAAGGTAAATGTAAAATTATAATGTTTATATAAATATTATTTTATAATAAAACTTTATAAGTATAATATGCTTAAACATGTCGTCATCACTCTGTATCCATCAGACCATGTTCTGCCCAGCAAAAAAAAATAGTCAGCCCTGCCAAGTGTCGAACCAAACATGCTGTCCTCTACAATCACAGCAAAATACCACTATACCTTCTGAGCTGTGAAAAATTGTAATGCTTTAACAAACATATCATGCATTCTGGTCATTTAACATTAATGAAAAAAAACAACACTCCCAAGTGTGAAACCCATAATCCTGAACACTATAATCAGAGGAATGTACCACTACACCATCTTAACTGAAGGAAATAATGTTGTTTTTTCAAGCATATCATGCAATAGAGGCATACAACATTAGGGAGAAAGCTTTGCAGAATCAGTCATGTGCTGTATATAGACATATACACACATATATACATATGTCTGATGAAACATATATATGAAAAAGTAGAGTCATAATATAGATATAAATATAAATAAAAATATAAAGGAAGGAAAAAAAATATATATGCATGCATATAACATGCAGTGCGGTTATGCCTCAGAACCATCCCTCTCAACCTGTTAGTGCAAGAAACCTGTACAAAGGCTGTAAAGGGGGGGGGGGGCACATATAGGAACAGATTTCAAATATTGCAGTTACAAATGAAGACATTTGTTACAGCAACAGGGTGTGTTTCCGTAGACAAGGATATGAGGATGGAAACTGAAATGTTATGTCATTATTTACTGACATAAATCCTTGGATCATCACTGTAATTTACCAGACAAATACAAATAAATTGTGGAACTGAACAAAAGTATGGGCAAACATCTGGACATTCTGTGAAAATCCTGGCAGTGGAGAGGTATGCTCAGAACCCCTTAGTGCAATGAATCTGGACCGAGCCTGACAAAGTGGGGGGACAAAGGTATGAAAATAGGGGACATATCCAAAATATGTCAGTAGATAAGCTGAGAAAGTTGATGTAGTAATATCATATGTCCTAACATATATTTACTGAAATATCACAATTCCAGGACTCAGTTGCTTCCCATTAGTTAGGGACCTCAGTCTCCACATCATCCCACTGATATGTCAGGAATACACAACAGTTATGGGGACCAGACCAAAGATATCAGCAAGACACCTGGACATCCTACAAATATGTGGACATAACACAACAGTAGGGAAACTACACTGAGCTACTGAGCAATGTCCAAATTACTATCAGACTGACATAACACTACCCAAGTCCAGCTCTGGGGCTGTACACATGCATTAGCAAATATAACAGGCACTACAGGGATGTAGCACAACTGAAAAACAGACACTGGTGTGAAAGTGCATACCCCCAAAAAATTGCACCACAGTCACAACAACATACCAGTAAGCAAACAACACTACAGTATAATGACTATGTGAGCAACAAAATCCCATTTGCCACTCACACATTACCCCTACATATACTGCCCCAAGTCATAATGTAGTTGGGATTGTGAGGTGTTACGGGACATGTCACGGTCTGCATGTACACACATATACAGGCAACAGAAACTGGAGCAGCATACACAGTCAGCTAGAAAGGGCCCATGACAGTCACATGTGCCCCTCCCTACCCAGCCCAAACAACATGTACACACTACACTGTTACACAATCCTGACAGTCTTTTAACAATGGGCAGACATACACAGACCTCCAAATGTACAGTTTCCCAGAGAAGGTATAGGCACAGGACTCATACATATGACTGCTTCCTAGTTACATCTCTAGGGGGTGGGGTCTGTAACATCACTGGGATGGTAGCCAGAATGAATACAATAAATAATGATACTACATACCTCTGAACATCTTAGTGCATGATATGTGGACAAAGCCTGACATAATTGGGGGACAGAGACCCAAACACAGGGGTATATTGGACATATTGCTGTGATAAATGTAGACAGTTGCTGGTGTTACCGGTTTTATTGTAACATATCTTTTTTGAGGGATAGGAAGTCAGCAACACCAACTGATGTTAGCATTTACTGACTGCATTTCCCCAGAGTATCCTACCAATTAGCCAAGGACAACAACTGTCTGGGGAACAGACCAAACATATGAGCCACACATTTGAACAGGGTCTAGGCTTCTGGACAGGATAGAGGTATGACCACAGTGATGTAACAGAATGGAAAACAACTGACAGCTGCCAAACATGTCACCCAGCACCTTACGAAGTACAGTAAGACCAACATGACACTCCCCTACATCACCTCCGGGAAATTACCCATGTATATTCAAATATAGCATGCACTACAGGGATGGAACTGTAGTGAAAAGCAAAGAGTGTTGCAAAAATGTTTGTCTGAACAAACATATCCTGATAGCCAGTCACGTACTACACCAACATATACTGGCCTACTACGCAGTGTACTAGAAATCCTGAGGTGTTACAGGACATTACACAGTCAGTCCCTACAAGCATACAGACATGATAGACCGCCAGCAGCTGTAGCAGCATGCAGAGTCAAATAGGTAAAGGATGTATGGCACTCACGTCTTCTACTCTCCCTACCTAGCCCAACAAACATCCTAACACAACACTGCTACACATTTTGTTGGCAGTCTATTCACAATGGCCAGGCAGACATAACTGTCATATGTGCAGATGTCCACAGATTTACCAGGGTGTGGAACCATAATTTTGGCCACCACTGCATACCATGGCCAGGAGTCTGCCACATCATTGGCATGATAACTGGAGTGCAGTTGGTAATTAATGATTATACCATACCTCTGCACATTGTAGTGCAGGACATATGGACAACGCATGATGTACATGTGGGACAGGGGGCTGGAAAGAGGGACATATCACACATAATGGTGTTACAAACTGAAACAGTAGCTTGTTTTACACATGTTGTTGTAACATAACATTCCTGAAGGATATGATGTCTGGAACACCAATGGATGTCAACAGTTACTGACTACAATCCTCACATTAGCCTACCAACCTCATGAAAACAGACATTGTTCGAGGAACAGACTAAGCATAACAGGCAAACATCTGGCCAGTATGTAGACAACATGCCAGTTGAGAGGTATGTCAGAGGCATATCACTGTCAGATATCAAGTCACATAGTAAATGCATGTCCAGATGAACCCTGTCAATCTAGCAATCCTCCATGTGTATAACAGCACTAATGACATACAATCTGTACCCAGTTCTGGAGCTTTGTCCCCCATGTTGTTGGCTTGTCTCCACATATCCTGTCCTGTGAGGTATTTCCACCTACTGTCTGTGAAGCTGTAGCCCCCACACCGGCAAGGCCCACATGAAGGGCATCCCATATGTTGAAACTAGCAGCAGTGTCCAGGCCTACAACACAATACTATGTATGCATTGTGACCTCAGCAATACCCAACAGGACATCAACCCCCTCAAGGCAGGCTGAATGCCTGTGGTGGACAGCAGCAATACACAACTACCATCAAAGGTGGAAATAATCGCAGGATCGGCCAAGAAGGAACAGGTGGCTCATTCGAAGCCATGTAACCTTGTTCTGCACAAGCAAATAAGATCACAGGTGATGTACCCTAAGGCTTTCTTTGAGTCCAAACTGGAGACATCCACCAAGGCCAATCACTAGGCCTTCCAGTTGTGTGTCTGCAATTCTAGAGGCAGCACACATATCTTCTCTGTAGTGGTGGTCATTAACACCACATACACATACGCCATGGATATAGGCAACTGGCTGCAGACAGGTGAAATGTAAACATCACCCCCCTGTCCCTCCATAGGTACACATGTGCATGTACAGCATCTGCCCCCTCCCCTCATGATCAGGTAGCAGGTCTGTAATGCCCTCTCAAAGGCAACACAGAGAGGTCTCCATAGGCCTGATACCATTCCTGGGTGCATCCAACATGAACACAGGCATGGGCTCTCAGACCCATTTTGCAGTGTAGTCTACCACAGCCTGAGCACCGGTGTCATCCCATCTGCACAGAGGACAGACAGACAGTTGATAGAAAACAGGTTATACATTAGCATTAATGTTCAGAAGAATACAAGTCTCAAACTGAAATATATGCTATAATGTCATGACAGCAGTCGTCAATGGCATGGCCGAAAACTGCAATACTCTCTATTTAATATAGTAATATAATATTAATATCCAATAGGCGATTAACAAAAATATACAGCTCAAATCCCCAAATCAAGATAGTGTAGTGGTCAGAGTCCCAGCTTTACATGCAGGTGTACATGGCTCAAGTAATACAACAGGCAATCCAAATTTACATGGGAAAGCAGTGTTTAAAGTGCTATGTTCACATTAAAATATGTGGTAAATTATTTTTTTCACCTGGGGTAGTGTAGCTGGTGTAAAATGGATGTGTGAGTAAATATAACATGTGAAAATACCCATTTATACACTTGTCTCATACAATATATTTACACCCCTTGCTACTGTAATGAAAGCACATACAGCCATGTCATGTAAGGGGAATCATATACACTTACTAAATGAAGTCATCAGTGTGTTATATTATGAGAATTAACTGTGGGCAATGCTTAGCAATGATCAGATATGCTTAGCAGGTTTTCACAACACATTTATGTTGTCCTCACCCCTCTCTCTGGGTTTTGAGTGTCCAACTTCACCTCCAAAGTCTGTACAAATGCACAGCTATTGCTGCATAAGAAATGGACAGCTATGGACCTTCTGTACACCTGTCCAGCACATCCTTAGCTATCTTCTATATTGTTCTCCCCCCTGCATGCCCCTTTTCCACCACTTTCCTATCACCCCTTTCTCTTTTCTTTCAAAGAATTAGTGTGGGTGCAAGCATGAGTGAGAGGTTACAAGAGCAACAAAATTATCAGGTCTGCCAGGTCTTGAACCCAGGGCCCTGTACACCATAGTCAGAGGAATGCACCACTACATCATTTGAGCTGGAGGAATTGCTGATGCATTTTCCAACATATGCTCATTCAACAATAGGGAAAGATTCCATAAAATCAGTTAGGCCTCGTATTTATACATATGCACATGTATGTATGTGTGTATGTATGGAGATGCATATAAATATATGGTTCTACCTGACATAATCGAAACCACACAACACCGACAACCACATCACCGACACCACATATTCGACAGTCCATAAACACGAAACCACACACACCGACAACGAAAAAATAACCGACGGTACAAACACAAAACCCCCCACAAAAAAAACACACATCCCATTCCACACACCACACACACAAACACAAGCACACCAAAAATCCTTACAAGCCCACACACTAAACCTCTAACCCCTCCTCCAATCGCTCACTAAACCCTTACCTACCTACCCTAACCTAAAAAACCCACCCTAAACCCACCCCTAACGCTACCCTAACCCTAACCCTAACTCAACCCTAACCCCCCTCCCCAACCTCCCACAGACCCGTCCCCCGTCCTCACCCCACTTACCACCCACTAATCCCGTCACGCATCCTCGCACCCTCACACCCCCCATGTCGGCATTCGGTTTCACACTGTCTTCGGCTTCCCGGTCTTTCTGCCCTCATGTCGTGTCGTGACCGGTCTTCTCGGTTTCGGTCTTCTTAAACTTCGATCTTCTGGAGCTCCGATTCGGTCTGGGTCTTCTGTCGGCCGGGTCAGGTAGGTTGGAAGACAAATATATACATAATATAAACAGTGATATACATATAAAACACACACACACACACACACACACACACATATATATATACACACATAAAATATATAAAAAGAAACTATATATATATATATATATATATATATATATATATATATATGTGTGTGTGTGTGTGTGTGTGTGTGTTCATAACATGTAATGGAGTCATACCTCATAACAATACCAACCAACCCCTTATTGCAAGAAATCTGGCCCAAGGTTGTCCAAATGGAGGGTAATGGGACAAAACTAGGGACATATTTCAAATATCTCTCTTATAAATGTAGAATATTGCCAGAGTGACAGGGTTTATTTCAGCATACATGTTCTGAAGGATGTGAGTTCAGAAACTGAAATGTATGTCATCATTTACTGTCAGAAATACCCAGATCCTCACAGTGATTTATCAGGGATATAAAAATAATGCATGTTTGGAACAGACCAGAAATATGAGCAATAAACCTGGACATACTGCAACAATCCAGACAGTCCCAAGGTAGGCTCAGAACCCCTCAGTGCAATGAAACTGGGCCAGGCCTGACAAAGTGGGGGGAGAAAGCCATGGAAATAGGGACATATGTAAAATACTGGAGTAGATAAGCCGACACATTTGCTGCAGTAACACCATCATGTCTGTCCTAACATATATTGACTGAAATAGCACAAGTCCAACACAAAATTACCTCCCACTAGTTAGTGACTGAAATCCTCACATCAGCCCACTGATGTGTCAGAAATACACAACATGTATGAGGGCCAGGAAACACTATGTCCTACAAATATCTGGGCATAACATCACATTAGGGAAACTACACTCAGCTGCTAAGCATGTCACCAAGCACTGTCCAAACTACAGTCAGACTGACACAACTAACCCAAATCTGTTAGGGGGAATTACACACAATTAGCAAATATATCAGGCACTACAGGGATGTCACAGCACTGAAAAACAGACACCAGTGTGAAAGTGCATACCCGCATACAATTCAACCACAGTCACAGTGACATACCAGTCAGCCAAAGGAACAGTACACTATAAGGACTGTGTGATCAAAAACATTTCAACATGTTTGCCACTCACACACTACCCCTGTGTATACTGGCCCAATTCATAGTGTGGTCTGATGCCTGACTGTGGTATGGGACATGTCTCAGTCTGCCCTTACAAACATATACAGCTGACAGAGCACCAGAAACTAGAGCAGCATGCAAAGTCAGATAGAAAAGGACCCATAGCACTTACATCTACCGCCTCCCTACACAGGCCAAATAACACATTCACTATACACTGCTACACAATCCTGACAGTCTGTCAACAATTGCCGGAAAAACAAAGACCTCTGAACTATAGAGAGTTCCACAGAATGTCTAGGCTTTCCCCTCATATATAACATCTCCTACACATAACATGTCTGGCAGTCTGATATATCACTGGGATGATATCAGGAATGAAGTCACTATATAATGATATACCATACCTATCCACCTCTTATTGCATGACATCCGGACAAAGTTTGACATACTTTAAGGGCAGAGGTCCAAACACAGGGGCATTATTGACATATTGCTGTTATAAACTGAGAAAGTTGCTGGTGTAACAGGGTTTGTTGTAACGTATCTGTTCTGAGGGATATGAGGCAAGAAACATTAATGCATGTTACCATTTACTGACTGCAATCCTCAGAGTATGCTACTAAATTTCCAAAGGCACAAAATGTGTGAGTAACACACCAAATATAGGAGTCCATACTCTGGCAAGTCTGCGGATAGCTCTACAGTTAAGAGTTATGTCAACCACATAACACTGTCAGACTTAAAATCATGCAGAGCAGCCATATCTACACAAACCCTGTCAAACTAGCATTACTTCAACTGTATAACAGCAATACTTACATTATGTCCCTATGTCTGGAACATTCTCCCCCAGTTTGTTGGGTTGTCTTCACAGTGTTTGTTGTAAGAGGTATTTCCAACTACACTCTGTGATGCTGTTTGTCACACACCTCCATGAAGTCCTCCTCACAGGCAAGGAAAAGGGGCAATGCCCACATGAAATACTCAGTTATAGGAGTGTGTTTCCATGCTATTGGGTATAGGAATGATACCACAGCTGTTCTACATGCAATTAGCAAATGGGGGACGACAATTGGTGCACAGGCCATCAGCTGCTCATGAGCATAACCTACAAAAGGCAAACTGCTGCCTATGCAAAACAGATGCATATCCTACATCTGTCTCAGAGAGCGAGAGAGATAGAGACAAGCAGACACACACACACACACACACACACACACACACACACACACACACACACACACACACACACACTCTGAAGGTAAAGGATTATACCAACTGAACTAAAAAAAAACAGATACGTCAAGCAATTAAGCATGTAATGGAATGTTGTAAGAGGTATGTAAATGTAGAAAATACGAAGTTCAACAAATATTATGTCTCAACAACACTTGCTGTATGGATATCTTGCTGATCAAAACCTTTGGCCATAGCATCTGTGTCTGCCTATGGTGACATAAAACACAGCTCAGGACCCTGAGTCACCCCAGGAAAGGATGGCTCACATATGGCCACTACTACAGTGTGTGTTGAACAATACTGATTGTGACACTGCTAGGCCAGCTACTGGGATGTTGCTGATATCCATTTGTTAATTGTGAATACAAATATGATATACATGTTTGTCTCAGAAATGTGATGGGCCTATACAGGGTATTTGCATACTGAAATACTGTCGCAGCTGTGTGTGATGAACTGCATGTGATATACTGAGCTCATACTATTCAACTGTCCAGTGTTATGCACACTAACCATATGTGTGCCTAATATTTGTAGTTATTTCATCAAGAGTTGTGTTATGTCTGGCAAATAATTGGAAACCTGTGAACACTGACATTACAACATCACCTTCTCTTTCTATTGGGTGTTCCCATTAGGGGTTGCCACAACAGATCATCTGTCTCTACGTCTTCCAGTCTTCTGCATCTTGCTCTGTCACACCAACCACCTGCATGTCCACTATCACCATAAACATACACCTAATCTCAGGCCTTCCTCTTTTCCTCTTACCTGGCAGCTTCACCCTTTCCCAAATATACTCAGCATACCTCTTCATCACATGTCCAAACCAACATAATTTTGCCACTCTCTGGCTTTGTCCCCAAGCTGTCCAACCTGGGCTGACCCCATAACATGTATATTCCTAATCCTGTCCATCCTCGTCACACCCAGTGTAAATCTTAACATCATTAACTCTGCTACATCCAGCTCTGACTTGTGCCTTTTTTCAATGCCAATGTCTCCAACCCATATAACACAGCTGGTCTCACTACCCTCTTGTAGACCTTCCCTATCACTCTTAATGGTACTCGTCTGTCACAAATCACTACTGGCACTCTTCTCCACCACCAGCATCCTGCCTGTACTCTCTTCTCCACCTCTCCCCCACACTTGCCATTACTCTGAACTGTTGTTCCCAAGTATTTAAACCTATCCACCTTTGCAAACTATACTCCCTGCATCCTCACCATTCCTCTATCCTCCCTCTCATTCACACACATATATTCTGTTTTAATCTTGATGACCATCATTCCTCCCCTCTCTAGACAATACTTCCACCTCTCCAGGGTCTCCTCAACCTGATCCCTACTCTCACTACAGAACACAATATCATCTGCAAACAGCACAGTCTATGGGGACTCCTATCTGATCATGTCTGTCAAACTGTCCATCACCACTGCAAATAAGAAAGGGCTCATAGCTGATCCCAGATGTACTCCCACCTCCATCTTAAACACACCTGTCACTCCCAACTCAGAACTCACTGCTGTCACACTAGCCTTGTACATATCCTGTAGCATTCTTATGGATTCCTCCCCCACTCCTGCCCTTCTCATACAATACCACAACTCCTCTCTAGCCATCCTGTCATATACTAACTCTAAGTCCACAAAGACACAATGCAGCTACTTCTGACCTTCTCTGTACGTCTCCATCAACACTATCAGAGCAAATATCACATCTGTACTGCTTTTTCCTGGCATTAAACCATACTGCTGATCAGTAATCCTGACTTCCCTTCTTAACCTAGCTTCCACCACCCTTTACCATTAGTTCATGTTGTGACTGATCAATGTTATTCCTCTGTAGTTACTACAGCTCTGCACACCACCCTTATTCTCATAATCAGTATCCAAACTCATTTTATCCACTCCCATGCATCCTCTCACTTTCCAAGATTACAGTAAACAATCCGGTTTAAAAGACCACTGCCATTTCTCCTAAACACCTCCATGCTTCCACAGGTATGTCATCCGGACCAATAGCCTTTCCATTCTTAAACCTCTTCATAGTTATAGTTACTTCCTCCGTGATAATCTATTGCATTTCCTGATTCACCATAACCACATCATCCAACCTTCTCTCTTTCTCTCATTCTCTTTATTCAACAGCCCATCAAATTACTGTTTCCATCTGCTATACACAATCTCCCCACTTGTGAGTACATTTCCACAATTATCCTTTATCAACCTTATTTGCTGCACATCCTTCCTAGTTACATGTCTCTGTCTAGCCAATTGGTACAGGTCCTATTCTCCATCCTTGGTGTCCATCCTTACATACAAACCTTCAGATTCCCCATCCTCAGCTTTTGCCATCAATCTCTTTGATATGCACCCCATCTCCTTATACTCCTGTCTACTTTCTTCATCTGTCTGACAATCCCACTTCTCCTTCACCAACCTCTTTCTCTGTGTACTCCCTTATATTTCCTCATTCCACCACCAGGTCTCCTTATCCTGCTTCCTCTATGCAGATGTCACACCAAGCCCTGTTCTACTCATCTCCCTTACTAGCTCAGATGTAGTTACCCAGATATTTACTAACTCTTCACTGCCACCCACTGCCTGTCTTAACTCTTCCCTGAACTCAACCCATTTGATCTGTGGTGCTGCCCTCACACTCCACTTCCTCTTCTCGATCACCAACTTCAACTCACCAACCTAAATTCCATGCTGCCTAACAAAACTTTCTCCTGTCACCATTTTACAGTTTCCAATCCCCTTCTCACAGGCCCACCTGCATAGGAGATAATCCACCTGTGTGCATATTCCTCCACTCTTCTATGTCACCTTATGGCCCTAAGTCTTGTAAAACTACATCTCCTCTGTCCCTTCACCAACATGCCCATTGAAATCTGTTCCAATCTCCACTATCTCACCCTTGGGTACACTCATCACCACTTCATCCAACCACTCCAAAGTACATTAATCTCATCCATCACACACACAATTAGCAGAGCATATGCACTAACAACTGTCATCATTACACCATCAATTCCCAGCCTCCTAAACATCACTCTACCTGACACTCTTATCACCTCCACAAACACTCTTGGCATAATGTTCCTTCAGGTTAAACCCTACACCAGTCCCCCTCCTATACACACATTGATAGAACTATTTATACCCAACTCCGATACACACAGCCATACACCCCTTCCATCTGGTCTCTGGCACACACAATATATCCACCTTTCCTCTGTCCATCATAGCAGCTAGCTCTGTCCCCATACCAGTCATACTCACAACATTAACAGTTCCTACCCTCACTACCACACTCCTAGCCTTTCAACTCTCTGCCTGCCATATGAGAACCAGACATCCTCCAGGGTACATCTGTGAATGCAAAGGCTACTGTACTATCAAATGACGTGCATGTGTTAAAGCAATATGAAGAAAGTGTCACTAATTTTGGCCCATAGCCCACCATGTATGTGCGGTGTCCTCCAGATCTCCTGCCCTAACAGGTTGACATGACTGACTGTGCAACAAGTCTGTAATTACAGTGTGCCATACTGACATAGAACAGAAATGTATAGCAGGTATTACCTGTGCATATGAATGTATGTATGCATGGATAGGGGTACCTGGCTGCCTCACAACAACTGACATGGGATGCAAAACATCAGGTAAATAAGCTGTACATGTTGTACACATGTGGAATCTTAGTCTGTGCATCCAACAGGGTTACACTTCTACAGCTAATGGTTGTTGCATTGCCCTGACACAGACATGGGTATTAGAATAAGCATGGGTATCACACTGAAACTGGAGAGGTGTCCAACTGTATTATGACCTTGTGTCCATGCCTACTACAAACAGATGTATGACCACCCACATAGCTGTAAGGCCTCAGGAATACCTTACTTGTAAAACTTGTCTCCACCAAAGTAGAGTAATTCCCTTTGCTGGACAGCAGCAATGTACAAAGCACATAATGGGATGCTATATTGGCTGTAAAGTGCAAAGAAGGATCATGCACCAACTGGGCAGCATGTCAACCTTTGTCTGAATGAGCATATTAGGCCACAGGTGGATTAGAGTAAGGCTAACTATGAATACAAATTGGACACATCCACTAATGGCAATCATAAGGCCATCTTCACATATGTCTGCAGACTTAGAAGCAACAACCCATCTCACCCTATAATGGTGGTGAATCACACCACATGCACACACACCATAGCTAACAGCCAAACTGTTGCAGGCAGGTTTAGGGCAAACATCACCCCCTGGCTCACCATCATTATAGGTGGATATGCACAGCACATGCACCCCTCCGCTCCTTACAATGGATCAGGTGCAAAGTGCCTAATCAAAGTTAACAAAAGCAAGACACATTGGGGGGCCTGATAATATTCCTGTCCGTATCCTACATGAACCCAGGCATATGCTTTCAGCTCCATTACACACTGTATGCAAGAAAAGCCTGAGCACCATTGACATCCCATCTGCAAGGAACACGGCCACTGTCATCCCTTTACACAAATGTCAATGATGAATGGTAGTTTATGCAATGTACTGGCCCTCATTGGGGGGAACATGACACATCAGGACAAGGAGTACAATACATGTCTATACAGTGCTGCTAGGTACAGGGGTATGATCTGTTTGTAAGTGGTGGCTAATGATAGGCAATATTCATGTGCTGGTTCTGTAAAGAACTCTGGGCAATGTCTGTGGTCCTGTGATGTATTTCCCTGTTAATGTCTTCCAGGTGCCATGCAGAGGCAACCCACATACACTGCTGTAGAGACAGCAGCCATCGCGGAAGCTGTGATAACACACTATGCTGTTTTTTTTGGCCATAGCTGGCAAAATCTGTGAGAGCAGACTGCCCTGTGAGATGATCTTGTCAACAGAGTGAACATCTTGGTCCACCGTGGATGAACATATCATCAGGTCAGGCATAGAGCAACTGACCTGATACATTGTGCCCAGCAAAGGACTGCTGCTGTAATGAGGGACCGTACTGCTACCGGTGGGGGTCCAGCCACACAGATCCCGCTTATGGCAACAGAGGAGCTCCTTGAACAACCTTGGGGTAGCCCCCACAAAAACACCAAACACGTGAAACACCAGTCATGAAGGTAGGTGGCATCCAGGCAACAGGCGAGGAGCATGCAGGTAAGACCAAAGTGCACATCAATGTAATGAGGTAGCAGTGACACTGTCATCTATAGAGTCTCTAGATGCATTCGTCACAGCAGTATGGATTAGTGTGTGGAGTTTAGTAATGCACATAAGTGAACATCTATGGTGAAGGACAGCAAATTGTGTAATATCATGATGTGTACTGTACCTGTGCAGAAATGTAGTGGTCATCTTGTACCAATGCCATCATACACCTCAACCTGGAAACATCAATAATCTGGACAAAGCCCATGAAAAATAGGTACAAATCTGTACGCTGATTAACATACAATTTGCATGCATAATTATGTAACCCCTTGGAATTGTGGGATATCAACTTTCTAATGCAAACTGAAGAACAGACTACCACAATATGGCACCAGAGTCCCCTTGCAGCCATTCCAATGTCCCATTACCTGGCTATTTCACCCCCTCTACCATAAATACTAATGTGTACATACTGCATTACTTCTACAATGATTATTTGGATTTTATTTTTACATTTTATAGCATAATGCACAAACACTAATAGATATCTGCTAAACAAAGCAATACTGTCTCACAATGAAAATAGACTTGGCATTAAAAGTTTTTCTGCGTTTGAAACTCACATTCATTGAAACAGCATTGATACGCACACCACATCCAAAGAAAATGCATCTGGCCAGTGATGGATAATGATTACCTTTGGACTGTTTTCAAATCATAGCCCCCTTGCACACAAAACAAGAAACATACATGCATTTTTTGATACACTTTCCTTTTATTAAATTATATTCCTTGTATAATACAGCACACTTGTTATACTTAAGTTAGAACGCATTTTAAATGTATTGTTTGAACATTTTCCCAGTAGGCAGTGAAACAAAATGCATGAACCAATAATGAAAAAACTTCCAGTTCAGAACATTTCCATCATAAAAGTCTACTTTCATACACACAACTGCATTTAGAATGTTTTGTTTGAACATTTTTCTAGTAGGCAATTTCCATGATAAAAGTCTTCTTACACAGACACACACTCACTATATATATATATATATATATATATATATATATATATATACATATATATATATATATATATATATATATATATATATATATATATATAAAATGACCGCAGTGTAAGCCATAGGCTTCTTGCACAGCTTCTCGCACTTATTTTCAATTTCACTTTTTTTTTTTTTTTTTTTTTTGGGGGGGGACAAAAGGCCAGAAACGAGGGATATATTTTGAACATTGCTTGTATAATTTTGAAAAGTTGTTAAAATAAAATGTTGTGTTATAACCATGCATTTCACTGCCAAGTCTTGAATCCAGGACCCTATGCACTACAGTAAGAGCAATATACCACTATGCCAAATCAGCAGTTTCCTGAAAGACAGGAAGACTGAAACTTAAATGGCTATCATTTAGTGAATTCAGTTCTCACTTCTCACCATAGCTCTCAACCTATTAGCACAAAAAATCTGGACAAAGCCAGTAATGGAGGAATACAGCCCCAAAAATAGAAACAAATTTCAAATGCTGATCTTATAAACTTAGAAAATTGCTGGAATAAAAAGTTTTGTGTTACGTGTATTTTCTGAAGAATATGAAGTCTGAAATACAAATGCCTGTCATTATTTAGTGAATCCAATCTTTCTCTGATTTGCCACAAAAAAATCCATCACAGATTTTATGAGGAAGAGAGCAAAAATATGAAGCATAAATCTGTAAAGTTTTCAGAAGTGGTGGTGGGTAGGGACTTTAGGCTCCTGTTACCTGTACCCAAGGTACAAGGTTTGAGCCTGAGTAGCTCCTCTACACACACACACACACACACACACACACTCACACACACACACACACACACACACACACACACACACACACACACACACACACACACTCACAAAATAAATGCAGCAAGAAGGTACCCACACACAATACATGGAGCAAGAAGGCACACACTCAATAAATGGAGCAAGAAGGCACACACTCAATAAATGGAGCAAGAAGGCGTACACACACACTATAAATACAGCAAGAAGGCACACACACACACACACACACACACACACACACACACAATAAATGCATCAAGAAAGCACACACACACAAAATAAATTCAGCCAGAAGGTACACACACACAAAATAAATGAAGCAAGAAGGCACACACACTAAATAAATGCAGCAAGCAGTCCTTAACTACAGTTCAAGTTTATCCATTAAAAAAAACAGAATTCGGAGCCTCCATCTTAATGAAGGTCTTCAAATGCAGCAGTAGGAGTTGGTGTTCAGCCTAAAATGCAGTAGAGTTGAAGTTAAGTGCCGTTAAGTAAAACGATCCACACAAACCTCTTAACTTACACAGCAGCAGCCATTAAGTGAGCTGATTACTTAAAATAAGTGTATAAAGCAGCTAGATGACCCGGTTAATGAAGTTAACTTAACAGTTCAAGTTCAGCTGTTAGATGACGTGAATCCAGCTCACCAGCCGTTAGATGACCCAGTCATACACACACTCAGTAAAATAAATGTAGCAAGCAGCCCTTAACTACAGTTCAGGTTCAGCCATTAAATAAAACTAAAACTGATCACAGAGAGCTTAAAATAAGCGAATAAAGCCACAGCTAGATGACCCAGACTGGTTAATGCAGTTAACTTAACAGTTCAATAATCAAACTGAAATAAATAAATGGACTCCAGATCCAATGAAAAAATATCCTTAAACACAAAACACTGCTGATTTGTAAGGTGCCCACTCCATACTTAATGGCTACAACAAATATTTAACCCAAGCATCAGTCGTTCCTGTCAACCAAAGACTATAAAATACCAGCACAGCAGTTTGTCATTAATTTCAACACACCTGATTAGAAAAAACTCTCCAGGATTTGAAAGCTTTAAATAAATTTTGTCAACTCGTTAACACTTGTAACATCACCAAAACTCTTCACAAAAATGCTGATGAGTTATGCAATAATGAGAACTTCTACATCAGATTTACTATCGTAACTTTGCTTTTATTTTTGTTATTCTAAGCACAGTATGAATTTAAGAGACAGGCTGCTATGCTATCTCTATTACATTTGTCGACCTCAGGCACCACCACCCGAGGAACTCTCTTTCTGACAGCCATGCAGGCTACCTATCAATTATTATCTAGTTGCTTTTTCCTTTTTTTTCCCATTTACCTGGAGGTGGTGGATCCAGAGGAAGTTAGTCAAGATGAACTTTCTCAAGTTTCTTGTTCTCTGTCTCAAGTGAATTCTCTCTGAATCTCTCTGACTATGTGCAGTCACTGAAGAAAAGTTAAACTTTAAAGACCGGTCTGACTCTGCAGTGCAGCTCAGCTTCTGCACTTTATGTAGTAATGCGGGTAATAGCTCTTTTTTTTTAAACTTAATTTAAAACAAAAACGTACACCAATTCTTAAGTGACTGCTAGTGCTGCTATCTTAAATCCAGCCAGGCAGTCCTGGGTTTTGATTCCACACAAACAAAATGCAATAATAATAATAAATCCACCATGTTGTTGATGTCATTGCAACTTGCAAGTGTGCAAGACAAGCTATTAAAGCCGTTAGCAAGAGCCAGGTAAACAAAGAGAGTACACACCTCCTCCAACCCTTAGCTGAGTTCCGACAGGCTGGCATCTGCTTCAAGATGCTGACATCATCGTGGATGCCCCTACACATGATGATGTCAGCAACTACGTCTCAAAAAAAAATATGAAAAAGCCTGGGAAATTCGGGAATTAAAGGGGCCACTCAGGAATTCGAGGCATCCAATTATTTTGCCCTCAAAACCGGAAAACACAAAGGAATTCAGGATGATTGAGAGGTATGAATGCCATATGTGTATCTGCTGACAATACATCTCCCCCACAACTACATAAGTCCCTCTGGTCTGACCATGGGACAGCAGCCTGAAGCCAGTGGGTATGGGATTTTCCTATTGTGGCTCACCAGTACCCCAGGCATGTTAAGGTCATGCATGTGACCATAAACACAACTGTTACTCAGCCATTGGCCAATATCTGCATGTTCAGTTGTGGTGGTGTTTACTGGATTGCATCACAGTGGTCATCACAGGGGCCTATTTGCAGGAGATGTTACATATCTGTAGCATACCTCACAACCTGTCATTGCAGGACATCTGGACAAAGACTGAAAAAATGGGGGGACAAGGACCAAAAACTAGGGTCATATTGTATAATTTAGTCTTGTACAGTGCATATAAATGGTATACACACCTGTTAGAATGCCAGGTATGTGCAATATACAAAAATGAGAGCACAACGGACAATTTCAAAATCCTGCCAATCTGTCATGTGACCTATAACCTGTACAATTCAATTGTAAAGCAAACAAATCTGTTATGGGAACAATTATGACACATAACAACCATACAACAACATAGATGCATATGTGTGAACAGGCTGAAGCTAATACTGTGTTGATGCAGCTTTTGATATAGCTACAGCATTACATCTTATTAGGTACATGCCTGCCATCAATTACAGAGACTCTTTGATTGACAGCAAATAACAGTCAGTAGTCCTACCAGGATTATCTTAACTTATGCCCAGTTGCCTGCTACAGCAACAGCCATGTTCCACATAGAGCTGATGAAAGTGCTAAGGGACCACATCTTTGAGATGTATCAGCCTGGGGAAGGGTACCAAAACATTTCAACAGCATTGCATATACCATAGAACCCAGTTCAGACAGTCATCAAAAGGTGGCGAAAATATGGGTCTACAGTGACATTGCAAAGTAATTGACATCCCTCCAAATTCTATGAGAATACAACACCAAAACTGGCCAGGAAGGCTGACAGGAGCCCTACAGCAACAGTGATGGGGTAGCAGGAATCTCTGGCAAGTACTGGATGTGTACTACATGGGACAACAATCTTCCGTGGTCTCCATATGTCTAGCTTATAGGGTAGGGTTGGAAGATGGCAGCAGTTCCTCACACCAAACAATATCCAGGCCTGGAGAAAGTCTGAAAGCAATACATCAGGTCTCCAAAAAGCAAGTGGGAAAATGTGTTTTGGTCATAAGGGACCAAGGTTGAACTCTTTGACCGTAATTCTGACAGGTTTGTATGGCACAATAACACCAGTGCACATCACCACAGCAAAACCACCCCCATGGTGAAGCATGGTGATGGCAGTGTCCTGTTTTGGGATTGCTGTTTACAAACTGGAACTGGGGCTGTAGGAGAGTTGGAGGGGGTTATGAACAGTTCCAAACACCAGTCCCTTGTGGCTGCAATCCTTCTGGTGTCTGCCAAACAGCTGTGGATGGAGAGGAATTCCATCTTTCCACACAACAATGGCCGGAACCATACATATAAATCAACAAAAGGATGGCTTCACCAGAACACATGCAATGGTCTGCACTGGCCCGGCCAGAGCCCACACCTACATCCAATAGTAAATATGCAGGGTGATCTAAAGAGGAGAGTGCACAGGAGATGTCCTTATAATCTGACATAGTTGGAGTGTTTTGCAAGGGAGAGTGTACAAACATTGGCAAGTCAAGATGTGCCATGCTGATAGACACCCTCCCAAGAGGACTGAATGCTGTTATTAAATCAAAAGGTGATTTTACAGAGTAGTACTTTAAGGGTGTGCACACTCATGCAACTAGCCTTTTGTACCTATTACATTTACCATATGTTACCCGTGACTGATGTGTATGTTCTTCAATTGGATTGCACAGGTTGTATGTCATATGAAATGAGGGAAATGTTGTGACCTGATTTCTGAGGTCTCATGTGATATATCAAAAAATCCTGACATGTTAACAGGGGTGTGTACACTGACTATATCCACTGTAAGATTGCAAAGTTGTTTGAGTAACCGCCTTTGTTTTAACATACATGTACTGCAGGTTATGCAATCTGCATCTCAAATTATGACATTAATTAGTGGCACCATTCCACAAGTCATCCCAATAATGTATCAGACAAACACAGGAGTTATGGGGAACAAAGCAAAAATATTAGGCAGACATCTTGACATTCATCAGAACTCTGTACAGTTGGGAGGTATGTTCTGTAGGAGTTGCCACAATACTATACAGGTGAACAACAATAATGTTTACATGGGTGCAGTGTGTGCTAGGTGAAGCCCTATCACCTGCTAACACCAGTCACTTATCCCAGAGGTGTATATTAGTAGTAACAGTAAATGGAAAGGGTTACACTGCATGATGCTGAGGGTCTGTCCAGAGTGTGTATGTTATTGTCTGACTGTGTATCATGAATGTCCCCACTTGGCTAATGTGAGGTTTGTGTAATGCCTTTGAGGCACCTCACCTGTATGTGTGTGTGTGTGTGTTTGTTTGTGTGTGTATCAGCAAACCTTATAGTGCAGGTAGTAATTTACATATGTTGTGTTATCCTCACAGGTGAACATGGTGGCCCAGTCCCTCCCGCTCTGATCATGATGTCAATGTCACTGCAGACTCTAACCATGATGATGCTCCTATTGAGGCAAAAGTGGGTTTGTCAGGGGCTGAATCTGTGCCATCGGTTGGAATCCCACTGTTGTCAACCCAATCCCTGCACATAGCCACAATGCCCACACATACCCCGTCACCAGTGGCCACAGATAATGGACAGTTGGTGGATGGTGGCATGGAACAGGCTAGTGTGGTGACTATGGAAAGTGAGGGAGTAGGCACTAGCCATAGCCAGAGTGCTGGTGAGGTCCCACATGGGCAGATGGGCAGGGGTTCCCGGAGGAGGATTGCAGCCCATCATGGCCCTGTTGCAAGTGCCATGTCAGCAGTCACCAGACACATGTTTTGGGCCATCATAAAGGCACAGGCATGTAATGAATGTCACATCAGACATATATGCAGGGTCATGGATGAGCATATCCCTGGTGTCCGTAGCGATATTCGTGAACTCACTCTGGCCACCCGTGAGCGTACTGAGGTCATGGATAGATCTTGGGAGGAGACCTTGACACTCCTTGACCGTGGAATATCTGTGCTTGAGTGTTTGGTGGGGGATGGCCAGCAGCAACGTGGCTGCAGAGCAGCACCACGATCAGCTGAGGGTCTAAGTGGCCATGAACCATCACGTTCTCATACTGGTAGTACCACCAGCACTACTGAAATGGGTGTGCTGTCCATGCCACAGTGCAGCAGGCCATGGGCACGTGGTCCTGGCTGGTCCCAACAGGGATGCAGATCCAGCAGACAGCAGTCACCATTGGGGAGTAGTACTGCATCCAGACTTGGCCCCAGTGCTGCCGATGAGATCCCTGGCAGGACCAGTTCCCATGTCCGTGGCCAGAGACGGTGAACTGTATGCCCTGCCATGTATGGCCCACAGCTATCCAAACTACCCCTGTGTAGGGTGGCCACATGGTGTGACTGTGTGCATACAAACACAAATATCACCATCAGACAAGTCACCTCCACACACAGACACCTACCACCCCTGCACAGCCCATTTAATGAACACCCCACAAACACACACACATGATGTCGACCTTATGGCCCAGCCTAGGCCTTGCGCAAACCCACACCACACCCTGTGCATATGATGATACCTGTGCCACATCCCTGTCATCCATACCATTGATGCAGGGACATGCTAATATGGGTCTGATGCACAGGGTGAATATAGTACAGTGTAGCTATGTAATACTATGTACGGTGCTGTCTACTTGCATTTGTTATGGATATACATACAGGTGGATGTACCTTATTAGCCAGGATGCATTATTGCTGTCAGTACCACTGACTGAATGTAGTCTGACATGCTGTATTCTGTTTGTGTTCCAGGTGTCTGTGTGTCTGCAGGCTGTAGCCCTGCAGACATTCCCAAGAGGGAGTATGGCAGAGTGGGAATACACCAACCGTATCATAGGCAAGGTACAGCTTTATATGTACATGTACCAGGTGTGTATGCATGCAACAGTGTGTGAGGGACACTGTTGCCAGACGGTGTGACCTTGTACCTTGCATACATACCCCTTGTCACAGACAGGAAGACTTCAGACATGTCATCTCAGTGTTGTGTAGTACCCCAGGCTCATACAAACAGAACAGTTTACTGCAGTACAGTCAGCAGGTCCCTCAAGCATAGCCATTACATTAACTGTAACAAATTCACCTGTCAGGACCTGTTGGCCCTGCCATTGCTTTCCCATACACTCAACCCTGATGCAGTTGATGAGGGCATGCATGATACTCTGTATGATAGGTTTGTGGTATTTATTCCTGAGTTAACCAGGTGGAACAGGGAGGTAAAATGGGATATCTTTTGCATACACACAGTAAGGACTGACACAGGGGATGTGCACACAGTAACATAAACACAGTTGGCAATAGACAAATTAGTAAACCTACATTTCCACCTTGATGTACTGTACTACTACATACACATGACATGCCCCACATAGATTATATGCATGGGACATAACACACCACCTCTTACAACATATAATGTTCTGAATGCCTTCATGGGTGGTGAAATAACCCAGCAGAAATAGGATGTGGATTCATGTATTGCTCCTACAAGACTGGACAAGTGATAGTGTAGCAGACATCATATCAGCATGATGTTTCAGACAGGTATGATGCCTGATTCTGCCATGTGTATCACTACACTCAATGTGGCTGATTTGTCAACAATATCACATACATGGGCACTGGTAAGGGACACATACCACATATAATTTGCAAACATCTGGATATTCCATGGACATCTGTACAGAGGACTGGTATGGTGTGCACAATGGTTTAACATGCTGCATGTGAAGCAGCTGCCGTTACCACTCTGTATAAACTAATACCATCGGGAGGTGGTAAACAGGCGTGGATGGTAAACAAGTCAAAATACTATCAGCCAAACAGGATATGATCTTCACCCAAAGACACACACAACTTGCCAGTATTGAGATGTGAACCCCTAATTATCTAGTTATTTCTACTATAGTGTTATCCAGTTATCAGACGTGCTACAGAGTTTACATAATTTTATCTAGTCCCAAGGTACTTCTAAGGTGAATGACATCATCATGCCTAGTAAAGTAGGGTGATGGAAAGTTTAGAAGGTGGTACACAACTCAAAATACTATAACACACACAGTATACAACTCTCACATAAACACACACAGTTGCTAGTAGTGAGATTAAAAATCCTACCTATATAGTTCTTCCTATTATAGTGTTACACAGTTATTAGACATGCCACAGAGCATACATAATTTCACATACTCCCAAGGTACTTCTAAGGTCAATGACATCAGCAGGCCTAGTAAAGTAGGGTGATGGGAAGTTTAGAGGGTGGTACACAATGGTATAACAGACACAGCATATGACTCTCACACAAACACACACACACACACACACACACACACACACACACACACACACACACACAGTTACCAGTAATGAGATTAGAACCCCTACCTATCTAGTTATTTCTACTATAGTGTTACTCAGTTATCAGACGTGCCATGGATCTTACATAATTTCACCTACTCCAATGTACTTCTAAGGTGAAAGGCATCAGCAGGCCTAGTAAAGTAGGGTGATGGGAAGTTTAGATGGTGGTACATAACTCAAAATGGTATAACACACACAGTATATAACTCTCACAAAAACACACACAAACAGGTTCCTGTAGTGAGATTAGAACCTCTACCTATCTAGTTATTTCTACTATAGTGTTACTCAGTTATCAGACATGCCATGGAGCTTACATAATTTCACCTACTCCCAAGGTACTTCTAAGGTGAATGACATCAGCATGCCTAGTAAAGTAGGGTGATGGAAGGGTTAGAGAGTGGTACACAACTCAAAATGGTATAACACACACAGTATAAGACTCTCACAAGAACACACACACACAGTTGCTAGTAGTGAGATTAGAAATCCTACCTATCTAGTTCTTCCTATTATAGTGTTACACAGTTATTAGACACTTCACAGAGCTTACATAATTTCACATACTCCCAAAGTACTTCTAAGGTCAATGACATCAGCAGGACTAGTAAAGTAGGGTGATGGGAAGTTTAGAGGGTGGTACACAATGGTATAACACACACAGCATATGACTCTCACACAAACACACACACAGTTACCAGTAGTGAGAGTAGAACCACTACCTATCTAGTTATGTCTACTATAGTGTTACTCAGTTATCAGATGTGTCACAGAGCTTACATAATTTCACCGACTACCAAGGTTCTTCTAAGGTGAATGACATCAGCAGATCTAGTAAAGTAGGGTAATGGGAGGTTTACATGGTGGTACACAACTCAAAATGGTATAACACACACAGTATATGATCCCCCTCACACACACACACACACACACACACACACACACACACACACACACACACACACTTGCTAGTATTGAGATGAGAACCACTGCCTATCTAGTTATTCCTACTATAGTGTTATGCAGTTATTGCACACACTACAGAGCTTACTGGGTTGACAATTGGCCAAAGGTGCTGATAACTGCACAGCTGAGGTAAACTGTTGCAGGTGCCAGACAGTCTGCCTTCAGTTTTCCCTTAGATCTTACTAGTTCTTTCTCTCCTGCACTTCAAATAGCCTAATAGCTTTGCACTTCAACAGTTTTTTATCAATTATTCTAGCACACATGAGAGCCATCAGCAGTAGTTGTGCCTCACAGAATTAACTCCAGTACTTAGTAGCTATGACCACTCCTCCTGGCATGATTAAAGTGCAGTTCTCTGTGCTTTTGCCTATTAACTTGGTGCACTTGGGCATCTTGAGGCACTGTTGCAACTGCTTCATGTACACAAACAACCTTCTCTTCTAAACTTCCAACACTCAGACTTCTGAGAGAACCCCCTATATCACTGAATTGGAAGACATGCACACTCCAACGAAGACTGGACTAGCTGGTCAAGAGGAGAAGGGTCAACACCTGCAATACACCACATGGAACACATACCCCTCCAGAACGCCCACTATCACAACTCTGACATACAAACAATAACCACACACCCACCTTCACAGAGACACTCAATAGACATTTGCCCAAACAGCGGAGACCACCAAGACAGACACCCACTCAACCACCAAAACACAGCACAAGCCACACATAGCTCACCTACACAGTGTGCCCCTCAACCTAAGCCCCAAAGGCCAACCACCTTGCCTGATACAGTAATCATAGGTGAATCAATAGTGTGGCACACAGATGTCCCACTCACTAGGTTGAACATGGAGGAGGTAACACTCAGCTGTCTATCAGGTGCCAGAATCCAACACATAACACACCCAGTCTGGTCACTCCACAACAGCTACAAGTATCACTCTTTCATTGTCCATGTATGTGTGAATGACCTGAGGCGCACCTCCATGGACTATATGAAAAGATACATGGTGGATCTCTCAGATTATGTGGGTTAGGCAGGTATGACAGTAGCCCTGAGCAGTATACTACTGTCACCCAGAATGATACTGCAGTACAAACAAATGATTGACTTCAACAATTGGCTTAAGTGTCTCATGTCACTCTCATGGGGTCCAGTATCTGGCTGCTTGTGATGACATGATTGACAAACTGTGATGGCTTGCCAGAGATGGCCTGTATCTGTCACCCCTGAGTTTCCAGGTACTGGCTAAGTGTCTTGCCACCCCTATAGTGCCTTTTTTAGGTGGTGTTCCAAATCAAATTACCACCATAACAGCTATACATATATGCAATCAGAGGGTCATGCTGCTCAACACTAGACATCTACATCTTGAGATGCAGCCACTCAAAGCAGTCCTCAAAATGGAGAACATTGACATTGATGCTGTAACAGAGACCTGGTTTACAGCAGTGGGCAGCACCCCTACATTACCAATCTATAACTCATTCCACACTTGTCAACACCAAAACATGGACCACAGCTTCAAAGGCGGTAGTGTCTCCATATAATAACAGATATGCAAACATCCAGAGTAGTATCTCAGCATATGGCATCGGAGATACTTCTGCTACAACTGACATTGGGTAATAGCACAATCCAGGTCCTAGCTTGCTATAGGTTGACATCCATGTCCTGAAACTCTCAACACCATGGAAACTATCAAGGTCCAACCCAACACTCTCATACTAGGAGAGTTCAACTACCCCTCCATCAACTGTGTAAGATACTCAAGCACCAATGCACAGGCCCAACACTTCCTGGAATTCATCAGGTCCAATGCCCTGGACCAGCTCATTCTGACACCCAGTAGAGGAAGCAACATCCTTGACCTGTGTTGATTACTAACATATGGGACCATTGCTTGACAACAGTAGTCAATCGCTACCTGGTCAGATCCAACATAGAGTAATCACCATCAAAATCCACATCTCACCCACATCCTCCTTGAAAAACTTCTCCAAAACTGACTTAGGACTCATAGGAACAGAGATGGCTAACTTCACAGCACCCATGCCAATGGAAAATACCTGCATGACTGCCAAATCATACACTAATGCACTGTACAAATATTTACATCAATGCATAGAACTAGCCATACCCAACAGAATTATGACTCTCCACCAACCACTGGAGGCCAATCTGGTGGTCTCCTGCTATTAATAACCTGTACAACAGAAGGAAGAAACTGTTGCTGAAAAAGGTGGAGTCCCAAGAGTGGTGAAACTCCCTTATTAGCCTTAACAACAACTTGAGATCCCTCATAAAAAACATCTAAAGCCACCTATGATGTCAGAATTGCAGCAGACACTGACAGAAATCACACATCCTTTGTTAGGGATATCAAGAATCTCCATGCCAATACCCAGAAGTGCTCTGAGTTACTGCACAATGCTACCTCCTATACTGAACCAACTGATATTGCCAACATTCTTGCCAACGCATTCAGTGCCAGCTTTACCCCTCTCCCCCAGGGGAACAATCAGAATGCCAGAAGAATGCCAGGCACCCAGGATTACTAAAGCCCAGGTTACACCTGCATTGTCCATGAGCAAGAATACAGTTTCCATGGGACCCCCAAATTATCCCTGGCTGTGTTCTACATGAACTGCAATGATACCTGACACCACACCTGTGTGCCCTATTTAGTCACAGCCTCACCCCAGGCTTTGTCCATCCCAAATGGCACACTGCTACAGTCATCCCTCTCTTTAAAGGTGTGGCAACTACAGACCCTGGAAATTATCAGCCCAGTAGCCTGATGAGTCTGATGTGTACAGCTATGGAGTGCGTCATCAGGGACTTGATCAAAAAACATATAGGTAATCTCCTAACTCTGGATCCCACACTGTTTGGCTTTGTGAAAGGGAGATCATGCCTGTTCAACCTGGTTGATGTCTTTGAGTCAGTCACCGGGGCTGTGTATGACAGTAAGACACTGCATACAGCCTACATCAATTTGGCTAAGGCTCTTGATACAATTCCTCAATCAGGAATTATGGATGAACCCACCAAACTAGGCATCAACCCCTATATCACTAGGGGGATTGCAAATTGGCTCACAGATAGAACACACAGTGTGAAAGTAGCAAGCTCCAAGTCAGACTGGCAGCCAATCATGAGTAGAGTCCCACAGGGATTAGTCATGGGTACTCTCCTATTCAGCATGTACATCTGAGGAGTCCAGGCCAACACAAAGGAACTCTGGCTGACCAAGTTCACAGACAATTGCAAGGTAGGAGCCATCATTACCTCCACAAGTGATGCAGACGTCCTACAGAAAGGTCTCACTGAGACCACTGACAGGTGTGGAAACCATGGCCTGAAGCTTAACACCACAAAATACATCATCAGCCCCTTTGGTAAAATCTCAGTTTCCACTAGGTATCACATTGATGGGAGCCCACTGAATACTGCAGGCGTTTTAAGAGATCTGTGAACACAGATTGACAGCAACCTGTCCTTTAACCACCACATTGCCACTGTGGTCACGAAATCCTTCTATGTGGCACATCTCATTACCAATGTTTTTTCATCCAGGAAGAAGGATGTCATCGTCTCTGTGTACTCTTCCCTCATTAAACTAATCATCAAGTATAATGGCTTATTTGGCATGTACATCACTAGACACCTGCAGCAGCTGGAGACACCACAGAAGTACCTCATAATGAGGATCCTAGGCATTAAACACGTCCTACACAGATAAACTCAAAATACACCAGCTATTCTCTGTCTCATATTGCCTATATAGAGGCAATCTCTGCTTGACTTGCAAAGCCATGTCTGACCCAGCTCTTTTACTAATGCTACATCTAAAGACCTCCCAATCTCTCTGCACCACATACTGCAGGGACCTCAACCTCATTACCACAATCAGCACAACATGCTGGAAGGACAGGTTCCTTACTCAAAGACTGCACATGCCCTGGAACAGATTTCCCATACATGTCAAGCAAAGCACCTAGATGACCCTGTTCAAGAGAGATTTTGATGAGTGGATTGGTAATAGAAAGTTCATACCAGGGATTGTTCCAGTGGCTTTACTTGATGGGGTCACTGGGAACTAATGTCAGGTGGTAAAATGGCAAGGCACTTTTATGGGCTAGACTTGTAATGGCTCCAGGGCCATTAGCCTAGTACACACCTATGAACCTATAAGGGGAGTGATATCGGCATGACTGATACAGTAGGCCAATGGGTGGGTAACATCAAACTACTTCTTTCTACAAACATACACAATTACACACACACTTATACACTCACACACACATTTCCCAGATCTGAGAGTCAAACACCTGCCTATCTAGTTATTTGTATTATAGTGTTACGCAGTTATCGCATGCACTACAACGCTTATTGGGCTGACAACTGGCCAAAGGTGCTGATAAGGGGAATGACATCAGCAGGAGGGGTAAAGTGGGGCACTGGGAAGTGTTGTGGGTGGGAATGGCCTAAAACTGTTTCACCTACAAACAAACACACACACACACACACACACACACACACACACACACACACACACACACACACACACACACCCACACACACACTCATTTGCCATATCTGCAATTAGAACCCCTGTCTAGCTAGTGATTTGTACTATTGTGTTACATCATTATCACACACACTACAGAGCTTACTGGGCTGGCAACTGACCAAAGCTGCTGATAAGGGGTATCAACAGGAGTGATAAAGTGGGGCACTGGGAAGTATTGTGGGTGGGAATGGTCTAAAACGGTTTTACCTACAAACACACACGCTCTCACTCTCACATACACAACTGTCTCACACACACACACACACACACACACACACACACACACACACACACACACACACACGATGTGATATTATAAACTCAACCTCAGTAATGTTACACAATGGGGCTGACCTTTTATGCTGCCACTTGCGACTGTTTACAACTAATATGCCACTGTCCACAGCAGGACATCAGTGTATACCATTCAGGGTATCCGTATGTGTGACTCACTCTGTGTCCCCCTGTGTGTGTCTCTCTCTCTCTGTATCACTGTCTGTCTCTCAGTTCCCATCTATGTGTATGTATGCTTGACATATGGTATCTGTTGCCCATGTATATGTATGTCTATCTCACACAACAGATACAGATATATTACATATGATGTGTGTGTGTGTGGGGGGGGCAGTTGAGGTGTACATAGCTATCTGTATGCACAGGCATATATACACAGTGCAGTTATATATTCCAATGTGGGTTCCAACATGTCCTGTGATTCTCTAAGTGTAGGATCATGCCCAGTGTGACCTTCCATAGTTAGGGTGGGACTCCATTCCAGAGATAGGTGTACTCCAGTCCAGGGTTTTGTGTGCTACAGCCATACCTCTCATGTGTACACAGGACTTTCCTCAGGGTACTTGTTTGGTTTAGCAGACATTTTCTGACGTATCTGTAGTCTGAAACTGCAATGTATTGTGTTATTACCTAGTGAGAGACATCGTCAGATCATCACAGTGCTTTACCAGAGGAACAGTAGTTGTATGATGCATAGACCAATATTATGAGGGCAGATATATAAATTTTTGCCCAACAAGGTGGTTTGTGAGGTGCAGCTACAGCCAGTGTTGTAATGACACACAGCTGTGTGAACAGTCCAGCAACCTGGTGATATACTGGCTTGGGATATCCTGCTTCTGTGGTATCTCTCTAACCTGAGATGTCATATCCTTGTGTGTGCATACCTCTGATTTGTACATTCTTTGGCAGGTTATCCAGGTGTTTGGCTAGAGGTTTCATCCTTTCTACATAAATTAGTGTTTTTTATGGCAAGTTAGTTACATATAATTGACGTGTGATGTTACAAAATAATACAGACATTACTGTTTCCAAATACATAACCTTCAGACAATTCCCACTACTGCAAGCCCCTCACCCCACTAACTTTCTCAGTATGTAAGGGTGATATTTACAATACATGCCTATCATTGTGCCTTTGTTCCACTTTTCTTTCTGCCCTTGTCCACACATCTTGCTGTCAGAGGTTGGGAGTTATGGGTGTGGGTACAGAGTGCATTCAACTGGGCAGTCATGTCATTATTTGTTAAAGCAAGCATAAGAAAAAGGATTATTGAGAATGACCACTGGCAAAAGTACAACACAGCACTTATATTCACAAAAGCCTTGGCACCTGTGCTACAAATCCTTCAAGATGTCATTAGTATGTGTAGCATATTCCACATAGCACTGTGACTTCCAGGTATGTCAGTGGCAGAGCAGTTTCACTGACATGCATAACAGTCAGCACTGCAGTTATCTGCATAGGGCCCTGTCAAAAGCAGCACTGTACCTAGGGCAGTACAAGATGACTGCCAGGAGAACATGCTGGTTAGCGGATCCAGACAGTATTAACCACACATACACATAGCTTATTGACCCCTGCATGTTGTGGACAGGCAACATGTTTTCATGTGTATTGGTACAGCCCTGCCTATGTGTGCTATGCTGCTATTTCCATGCAAACATATATGTTACTGCATTTGTGTGGGTATATGGGGGGGCACACCTGTCCACTGTACACATTTGCACAGACTTTGCTGGTATTTGCTTTACATTTTGGTTCCATTTACCATATTATTGTGCCCTGTCTTGTGGACTGGAGGCATATCAGTAAAGAACCCAGGTCAGATCGTACTGGCATGCATTTGAGTTTCAAATTTCTTACCCTTCATCGCCTTACTGCAACTGTGGGACCTGCTGTGCTATCACTGTGTGAGTCTGTAAGGAGTTAATTCAACATTTCCGCCATTTGTGTGCCTTTACCAGACATTTCTCTGTGATTTTTGTGTGGGTGTGAGGGATGGTTATGGGACCCCACCTTAACATCCATGTCTGTGACCTATGACCCCCACTTAGTTGTCCCCACATCTATACTGCAGTGGGATTTGCCGCCTTGAATACTACTGCATAGTGTGTGGAGGCCAGTTTTGGCCAGAAATTTCCTGGTTGCCAACATAGCTGCCAGTTGTGTGCTGCTATCTCCATTGCCTTGCATGCATGCAGCAGTACCATAGATATACTAGCAGAACATACTATTCCGTTCATTTATTGTTAAGAAGACTGAATTACCTTGTGCTTGCAGCAGTTATGAGGACAGTGCTTCAAGGCCACCTATGTTGGATGCACACAGTACACTGCCTATATATGGTAAGTTACAGGTAATGTGATGTGTGTGTCATCCATTTTACTGTGTGTGCGAGTCAGAGACAAGTGTCAGTCCCTGGGGTCCCTACACTGTCAGTGTGTGTGCAATGCATTGCCTCTTTGACAAAGCCTGAGCATACTGGGCACACCTCCTTCTACCTATTGGAGCAGGATCAGGGGTCTCCTCCTGTGAATCCCTCTGTGCCTGTGGGGACCTTGGCAATGGTGATGGGCTGTGTGGCGCTTCCCCATGCTGTTCCTGCTGCAGCTGTTTCCATAGGATCATATTGTGTAGCATGGCACATACTATGAACGTGTGCACATGTGGCTGGAATGTACTGCAAGGCTCCACCAGATATGTCAAGGCAGCAGAACCATGACTTGAGCATCGCAAACACACACTCTATAATTATCCTGGTTTGTGCATGTGCCTCATTATGGCTTTCTTGTGTGTGTGTCTGTGTGTGTGTGTGTGTGTGTGTGTGTGTGTGTGTGTGTGTGTGTGTGTGTGTGTGTGTGTGTGTGTGTGTGTGTGTGTCTGTGTGTGTGTGTATGTCTGTGTATGCAAGTGTGTATGTGTGTGTGTGCATTTCTGATGGGTGTCATCATCCAAGGCTCCAGTGCAGAGCCAGCATCCCCCACCAGATAGCCATATGGTATGCCCCCACTAACAAATGCCTGCTACAGCTGTGATGAATGACAGATGTGGGAGTCATGATAGCTTCCAGGGCTGCCAGCACACACATTCGTAATAATGCCCTGGGCATTGCACATGACTTGGAAGTTGATTCATAGATTCATAGATTCATAGATTCATAGATAAGTACTAAGCTAACTGCCCTTGTGGGCCATTGTAAGCCTAGCCAATTATCCCTTGTGAGACTCAAACCCTGCACCTTGTGTTTGTAAGGCAAACACCTTAACCATTAGGCCACCCTCCTGGAGAGGAAGCCTTTGTAGTTTATGTAGACCCTACCCTGTTCACCGGATGGTGCTTTGATGTGGATGTGCATGCAGTCTATGGCACCCAGTACCTCCGGGTATTCTGCTACATGGTGGAAGAGATGCATATTGCTGGTCCTCTCATCACAGGTGTTGGGGAAGTAAATGTGCTCACCAGCATGTGGTACATGGCATCCAGGAACTGGTGGAGTACCCTGGATGCAGATGCCTGTGAGACTCCCTCCATGTCCCCAGTAGGTGTTTGGAAAGTACCTGTAGCTAGAATTCTTAAGGCTTCACATACCTTGGTATCCACCAGGATGGGTTCCCCTCAGTTGGTTCTAGCTCTGAGTTGAGGCCGGCATAGCTCAGTGAGTTGCTGAAGTATGTCTCTATCCACCCTGTAAAGCTCTACTATTTCCAGATCATATAACCCCTGGTAGGTTACCCTGGGTCTGAACACTCTTCTCCTCCTCCTTGGTCTGTGGCAGTTGTCAGCATTATCCTCTTCGCCGCCCTCAGCCTCTAGCGCATACTGATGGATCAAAGCAATGGCAGCCCTTAACATTTTTCCAATTAAAATTCCCCCAAATGTATACACCAATGGTGCAGAGTTTGTGGGAAAAAGCAGACTTTAAGGTATTTCCATACTTCATGCTGTTGTGCTGCAGATGCTGCCTGCATGATTGGCTGACTATGATACATTCCAGCTGCCGCCGAAATTAATTGTGGCTTTGATTTGGCCACTGTGAGTGTTGGAGGCATTACTGGTATTTTGTGCATGATTGCCTTTATTCTGTTGTTGCCCTTTTTAATTATTTTTTACTTACATCTCCTCCCAATTTCAGCTATGCAGCTACCTGCCAGCTGTATTATTCTGTGCTTTGCCTGGTCCGTTGTAAGTTGCAAGAGTCCCATATTAGTGATGTCCACTTCATTTCTCCTTTATTGTGCTGTTGCCCTTTCTTTTTTTACATTTCCTCCCATTTCAGCTATGCAGCCACCTGTCAGCTGTATTATTGTGTGCTTTACCTGGGCTATTGTGAGTTGCAAAAATCCCATATTAGTAATTTCTACTTCATTTCTCCTTTATTGTGCTGTTGCCCTTTCTTTCTTTTTTATATCTCCTCCAATTTTCAGTTATGCAGCCACCTGCCAGCTGTATCATTGTGTGCTTTACCTGGACCATTGTGAGTTGCAAGAGTCCCATATTAGTGATTTCTACTTCATTTCTCCTTTATAGTGCTGTTGCCCTTTAATTTGTTTACATCTCCTACCATTTTCAGCTATGCAGCCACCTGCCAGCTAGATTATTGAGTGCTTTCAATGGTCCATTGTGTGCTGCATTATCCCATATTGCTGTTTGTACTATATTTCTCTTGTTCTGCTATTTTCTTTTTCTTTTCCTACATCCTTCCTTTTTCAGCCCCAGCGCACCGCCCAGACCCATTTAGCTAATGTAAACAGCAAGAAATGGCCCTCCCCTAGGCGTAAACATGCACCTCTGTTCATGAAATGTGTATACAGCTTTAGACACACCCCCTTGCTTAGCTGTGCTGCGCTAAGCACAAACCCAGCCAATGGAGCTCCAATGTGATTATAACAAGCATGACACACCCCCTTTTCATGTTAGTTGCTCCTCCTGTCTACACATAGGTGTTAGAGCACCTACACGGCTAGGTGCAGTGTGAGACTTAGAAGAATTTTGTGATTCAGTATAAGTCCCCTCATCAACATACCTCACTGCCTTACTCCATAGTCACTGCACTACACAAGAGCCTTCCCCCTTAGCAACCAATGTTCCCTGCCATTGTTTTGACTTGACTTGCTATTGACTATAATGGCAAAATGCAGATTTCACCTAAATTGTACTTTTCTTTTTTTTTTTTATTTTCCCCACCATTTCATTTGCATGGCGCTGCCCTATGCTTAACAGACAAGATTAGCCAAAAAAAATAAACATTTATTTTTATAAAAATTAAACACTTGCCCTTGCCAATGGCCATATAGTTGGCCATTGGCATGGCCAACCACTTTAATGCTTGCTTTTATTGGAGCTGTCATGGCTCTGTTTTCTTTTTTGCAGACATTTATTCGGTTAGTAACCAAATGCATTTCTGCATCTTACATTGTTCCTGCACAGAGACCTGCCTACTTCCTGGATCACTAAATCAGCTCAACTGCATGGTTTTCACCAGTAAATGAGCTGATTAGCATACTGCATGGCTTTCCATGCAGGAACAATGTAGGGCCGCAAACGCATGTCAAAACTGCACGTTCATAGATTCCTCGGCAGCCATATTCTGTGCAGGAACATGTACACTGTTCCTGCATGGAATATTTCCTTCATGAATCTGGAGGTATGTCTTTTACATGTACTAGCAATTGCCTACCAGACACCAAATAAGTGGTAACTGATCTCTTTTAATATGTATAGCAGTTGGTGCATTAAATAGTACCAAGGCCCAGAATCGTGAATGCCTATGTGTTGTGCTGAGCTTGTGTAAGCAACAAACACTGATGTGGGAGCTTTTTTGACTCCAGAAATAGCAGTACATGCTGCAGCCAGCTGCAAAAAAAAAAAAAATTAGCCACCAAATATGCTAGCGAGCATAAATATGGTAGCTATACTTGCTGATGAGGAAAAAAGCATTATAGAGTGCTTCAAAGATATATAAAATGAACACAAAATTTTGTGCTTATTTTAACTCTGAATTGTAAAACATGCTGGAATGTAACCATGAAGAAACTTTGAAAAATGTTATCGGTTTCTGCACCTATTTTAAACATGTATGTGCAAGAGGATCTTATAAAAGATGTTGCTGCTAATGTCAGTGTGTTGAGACCTCATTTGACTACCACTGACTACATGAAATAGAAGTACGGATGAACTAGAGTGGCAGGGCTAGCCACCTGGTGGTGTAAACCTTCTTTCAAAATGATTGTCATTTCGACACCACAATCTCATGTGAAAAAATGGGAAAGGGGTTGAGGATGGATGGATACTATTGAACAAATAGTGGACATCTGCTTTTCTCATCTGAGGCCCAGTGAAAATCATGGAGAACTTATACCAGTGGAAATGAATGTATGTGTAGCTTTACGTATATCTGTTACAGGCACTTTCCAGTCATGCACGGGGGACTCACTGGGGTTTTACAGAATTCTTGCTTCAAGAACACTCCATTAGTTTCTTAATGCATTGCCACATCATTTAAGGGACAATATCCATTTTCCACATACTCCAGAAGAAAGAGCTACTACCATGTAAAATTTCCATGTCATTGCACATTTTCCAATGGTACTTTATTTATTTATTTATTTATTTTATTTCCAGTTTGATAACCGGGGTGGTCCACTGGGCTCAAAGAGCCTGTTTTCAGTGGAGGCCTGGGGAGAAACGCTCCAAAATACAAAGATACAAAAAATAAAATACAATAAAATATGATAAAAAGTACAATAAAATGCAGTTATGAATAATCCTGGTATTATATAATGTTTTAAACAAAAATGTAAGATGAATAAAGTGAGATGTAGCAAAAAGAAGTAGTGTAATAAGTGGAATATAGGAGACTTGAGGATAGTTTATACAGAACATGCTTGGTAACAAAGATGGGTAGTGTGAAGTAAGAAGAGCAGTAGGAATAAATACCTAAAGTAGAGGAAGGAGAGAGAGGCAGCTGAGTAGTGAAACAAGAGGCAAATGCATATTAGAAAGAAGAACATATGTGAGAAGAAAAGCAATAGGGGTAATACAAGGTGATGGAGGGTAAAGATAGTAGGAGTGTTAGACACAATTTGTAGAATGTTAGAGACATTAGTTAGACAGTGTTATATAGGTTTAGACGGAAGAAGTATATAGGGGCAGAGAGGTACAGAAAGAAGGGTATGTGTAGGATGTACACTATATACATTAAAGGTGTGTAAGTTATGTAAGAAGCATCAAGGGGAAGCTGTTTGGGGATATAGCAAGGTGAAGAAGTATTTAATGAAGAACAGGTCGAAAATGAGTTTAATAGGATTAGGGGGGCAGAGAGCAATTACATTTCCAATTTTGGGAGAGATGAGAATGGAGCTGGGATTTAAAGAGTTCAAGGTTATTGGCGATTCTTAGTGAGGGGGGAAGAGCGTTCCATTTTTTTGCTAGGGAATAGGATAGCAGGCACTGGCCAGCAGGACGTTTTGGTTTGTGAATAGCAAGTTGATTTTGTTATACAGATCTTAGGGGTCTGTTGGGAGTATAAGAAGGAAGGATGTATGCTAGAGCAGGGCATGCAGTAGGTTTAAAGATTATTTTGTGGGCTGTAGTAAGTTGGAGGTAATTGAGGCAGTTGGGAAGTTCTAGCCATTTTAGCATGTGTAAGGAAGAGCAATGGTGGGAGTAGTGTTTAGATTTAGTAGCAAATTTGGAGATTTTGTTGTAGCAGATTTCTAGTTTTGAGGAGATGGAGGATGCAAGGTTGGTTAGAAGAGGGGCACCATATAAAAGTGATGGTAGTAAGTAGGTAGTGGCAAGGGTTTGCCTAGTAGAGGGAGAAAGGAAGTTTTTGATGTTTTTTTTTATATTTAATTGGACATGAATATCGGATTTTTGGTGTTCGTCGATAGTAACACTGAGTAGTTTAGCGAAGGGGACAACTTTAATTAGGGAGTTGGTATTACTGGTAATACTGAAAGATTGTTTGTTAAGGTGCATGTTTTTAGAGGGAGAGAAAAGTAGGATTTTGGATTTATTAGCATTAAGGAAGAGGTGGTTTTGAGACATCCAGTTCTCAGTGGCTGTAAAGGCAGATTGGGTAATAGACTGCTCCCACATTGAAATCAAAGCCCCACCTGATGAACTAAGAAGGAATCATAGAAACAGAAAAGGCTCTCACTGTCAACTGTCAGGTGGTCAGTAATCTACGATGTATCATTTATAATCTACATGCAGGTTGACTTGGCAATTTTCACAACTCCCACATCTGACACACCTGTAACTTGAATCTAAGATTTTCAAGTGGCAATCTTCCACAAGAACATCTAGTGGGTGATACAGGATATGCACTAGAACCTTGGCTCATAACTCCCATGAGAAACTCACATGGCCCCACTGACCAAGGCTACAACACTGCATATGTACAGACTAGAAATATCTTAGAGTGTGTATTTGAGATGTTCAAGTCACAGTTCTACTTCCTAGGTACATCTGGAGGTGCCCTGGAATATGATCTCCTCTCCTCTGCCAAAATGCTTACTGTATGTGCCATTTTACATAACATTATACTCAGAAAGCAGTTGCAACAAAGAGCCCCAGTCAGGGGCTACAGTTCCCAACACAAGTAGGGAAAGCAGACACAGAGGATGGGTCAGATGTGGTACCTGCAGTTAGAGATGATCATGGTAGATGGAGGCATGCACAAAATGCCATGGCATTGGATAATAGGCAGACAATAGTATGGACACTCACCACTTAATAGAAAATAAGAGCTAAGCACATACTAGCACTAATACTGATGGCCACAAACATACATATCTTTGCTTACCATGGCTGGCTACTGTGAACATCAGGCATAGTCAATCCCAGGTTACAAAGTTCTCATCAGCAGTTATAAATGTGAATGATGAACCTACAATGAACAGATAATGCTTAAGTACTTGTTTATGTACTGCACTTCAGTAAATTTCAGCTATGATCATTTATGAAGGAATGTCAAAACTACTATCTGTGACTGATATATGCAACAAACATAGGCCAAATCAACTATGTTGCCAGCATTGATTTGGGAGCTGTTTGTGACTCCAGAAATAACAGAGTGCTTCAAAGATGTATAACATAGGCACAAACATTTTGTGCTTGCTTTAACTCTGAATTGTAAACATACTGGAATGCAACCATGAAAAATATTAGCGGTTGCTGCAGCCATTTTAGACATGTATCAGCAACAGGATCTTATACAAAATGCTACAGTTAATGCCAGTGTGTTGAGACCACATTTTACTACCATGGACTAGATGAAATAGAAGTACGGATTACTTACAGTGGCAGGCCTAGCCACCTGGTGGTGTAAACCTTCTCTCTAAATTATTGTCACTGTTGAAATGACACACACACCTCATATGAAAAAATGGGAAAAGGGGTTGAGTGAGGATGGATGGATACAACTGAAAAATAGTGGACATCTGCTTTTCTCATCGGAGGCCCAGTGACAATCATGGAGAACTTGTACCAGTGGAAATGAATGTGTGTGTAGCTTTATGTACACCTGTTAAGGCACTTTCCAGTCATGCACAGGGGACTCAGTGGGGTTTTACAGACCTCTGCTTCAAGAATACTCCATTAGTTTCTCAATGCAGTGCCACATCATATGGGGGAGAATATCCATTTTCCACATACTCCAGAAGAAAGAGCTACTACCATGTAAAATGACTATGCCATAGCACATGTTCCTATTGTACTTGGGTAATAGACTGCTCCCACATTGAAATCAAAGCCCCACCTGATGAACTAAGAAGGAATCATATAAACAGAAAAGGGTCTCACTGTCAACTGTCAGTTGGTCAGTAATGTAGGAGGTATCATCTATAATATACATGCAGGTTGACTTGGCAATTTCAACAACTCCCACATGTAACACACCTGTAACTTGAATCTAAGATTTTCAAGTGGCAACCTTCCACAAGAACATCTAGTGGGTGATGCAGGATATGCACTAGAACCTTGGCTCATGACTCCCATGAGATACTCACATGGCCCCACTGACCAAGGTTACAACACTGCATATGTACAGGCTAGAAATATCTTAGAGTGTGTATTTGGGATGCTCAAGTCACAGTTCTACTTCCTAGGTACATCTGGAGGCACTCTGGAATATGAGACCCTCTCCTCTGCCAAAATGCTTACTGTATGTGCCATTTTACATAACATACTCACAAAGCAGTTGCAACAGGGTACCCCAGTCAAGGGGCTACAGTTCCCAACACAGCAAGTAAGGAAAGCAGACACAGAGGATGGGTCAGATGAGGTAACTGCAGTTGGAGACGATCATGGTAGATGGAGGCATGCACAAAATGCCATGGCATTGGTTAATAGGCAGACAATAATATGGACACTCACCACTTAAAAGAAAATAAGAGCTAAGCACATACTAGCAATAATATTGATGGCCACAAACATACATATCTTTGCTTACCCATACAGTGGCTGGCTACTGAGAACATCAGGCATAGTCAATCCCAGGTTACAAAGTTCTCATCAGCAGTTATAAATGTGAATGATGAACCTGCAATGAACAGATAATGCTTACCTACTTGTTTATGTACTGCACTTCATTAAAATTCAGCTATGATCATTTATGAAGGAATGTCAAAACTACTATATATGACTGATATATGCAACAAATATAGACCAAATCAACTATGTTGCCAGCACTGATTTGAGAGCTGCTTGTGACTCCAGAAGTAGCAGTACATGCTGCTGCCATCTGCAAAACAAAGGTTAGCCAGCAAATATGCTAGTGAGCATAAATATAGTAGCTATACTTGCTGATGAGGCAAAAGTGCATAATAGAGTGCTTCAAAGATGTATAAAATATGCACACACATTTTGTGCTTGCTTTAATTCTGAATTGTAAAACATGCTCGAATGCAACCATGAGGAAACTTTGAAAAATGTTAGTGGTTTCTGCACCCATTTTAAACATGTATGTGCAAAAGGATCTTATACAAAATGCTGCTGCTAATGCCAGTGTGTTGAGACCACATTTGACTACCATGGACTACATGAAACAGAAGTATGGATGAACTACAGTGGCAGGGCTAGCCACCTGGTGGTGTAAACCTTCTCTCTAAATGATTGTCACTGTTGAAATGACACCCCAACCTCATGTGAATAAATGGGAAAAGGGGTTGAGGATGGATGGATACTATTGAACAAATAGTGGACATCTGCTTTTCTCATCTGTGGCCCAGTGACAATCTTGGAGAACTTATACCAGTGGAAATGAATGCATGTGTTGCTTTACGTATACCTGTTATAGGCACTTTCCAGTCATGCACAGGGGACTCAGTGGGGTTTTACAGACCTCTGCTTCAAGAATACTCCATTAGTTTCTCAATGCAGTGCCACATCATATGGGGGAGAATATCCATTTTCCACATACTCCAGAAGAAAGAGCTACTACCATGTAAAATGACTATGCCATAGCACATGTTCCTATTGTACTTGGGTAATAGACTGCTCCCACATTGAAATCAATGCCCCACCTGATGAACTAAGAAGGAATCATATAAACAGAATAGGCTCTCACTGTCAACTGTCAGGTGGTCAGTAATGTACAAGGTATCATCTATAATATACATGCAGGTTGACTTGGCAAGTTCCACAACTCCCACATGTGACACACATGTAACTTGAATCTAAGATTTTCAAGTGGTAACCTTCCACAAGAACATCTAGTGGATGATGCAGGATATGCACTAGAACCTTGGCTCATGATTCCCTTGAGAAACTCACATGGCCCCACTGACCAAGGTTACAACACTGCATACTTACAGACTAGAAATATCTTAGAGTGTGTATTTGGGATGCTCAAGTCACAGTTCTAATTCCTAGATACATCTGGAAGTGCCCTGGAATATGACTCTTTCGCCTCTGCTAAAATACTGACTGTATGTGCCATGTTACATAAAAAGAAGTTATGTACTGACCATAATGTTCCATATTTGTTGTCCATCTCACCATTCATTCTTACTGGATGGGTTTGTAGTCGATCCTCGGCTCTGACTCAGCCAAATACACTAGCTTGAAGTCTTTCACTTGGCTCATGGCTGAATAGATATCCCATCATGCAGTGGTGTAATCTCCAGATCTTGTTTGTTGCTAATCATAACAACGTGCCCACAATTGTCCTGCAACATCAGGTATAGAAACAAGAAGGAAATTCAGAGGAGCTTCTTTAGAAGAAAGAAAGATCTCACATCTATGTCCTCTAGGAGTCTTTGCTTGGGGTAAGGTGGGAGGGTCATAAGAATTAATGGCGAGATGGACAACAAACATGGAACATTATGGTGAGCACATAACTTCTTTATGTTATGTTGTCCTATCTCACCTTCATTCTTATTGGATGGCACAGTGTCCCTACCTCCATTTTCCTGAATGGCTTACAGGAGTAAACCTTTGAGCACAGTGGAACCAAAGGAAGCCTTATCCCTGGAGGCCAAATCAACTTGGTAATGAGTAATAAAAGTATGGGGACTTTCCCACAAAGCAGGAGCACAAATACTGTCCATTGATAATCTGGCTAGGTAGGCAGAGGAGGTTGCTAAAGCCTTAGTGGAGTAGCCTCTAACTTTAAGAGGTAAATTCCTGTTATCTGAGGTGTATATAAAGGTAATGCAATTTGAAAGCCAATTTGAAAGCATAACTTTTGAAACTGGCATGCTCTTTTTTGCTTCTGAAAAGGAGATGAACAATTTATCTGTTTTCCTGAAATCTTTAGTTCTATTCAGATAAAACCTAAGTTGTCTATGCACATCCAGTTGGTGAAGTTTGTATTCTGCCTTGTTGCTATGATTAGGAAAAAAGACAAGGAGCTCAACTGATTGATTCAGATTGGTTTGGGAGCAAACTTTTGGCACAAAGGATGGATTAGTTCATAGAGATACTCTATTCCTATGGAAGATCAAGTATGACAGCTTGACTGATAGAGCTTGCAACTCCAAGACTCTTCTTGCAGATGCAATGTCTACTAGGAAGATAGCTTTCCGAGAGAGAAATTTGAGATCACATGATGATGAAGGTTCAAAGGGAGGTAAGATTAGATGCATCAGAACAAAATTCTGATCCCACAGTGGAAGAGGCTCTTTTAAAGGGGGTCTTAATAAGCAAGTGCCTTTTAAAAATGCTTTACACAATTTGTGTGACATCAGGTTAGGAGTGTATTCACCAATGTGAAAATTAGAAATTACAGCTAATTGAACTCTAATTGTAGCTGCTGCGGAACCTTGCTGGAAAAGTTCTGCAAGAAATTCTAAAATTGAACTAATTGGGGCAGAAAAGGGATCAATATGTCTTGCTTTTGCCCAGTAGGAGAACCTCTTCCATTTACTAGAATATAATTTCCTGGTAGAAGCCTTGTGAGAAGATACCAAAATATGTTTTACTGCTAGTGTGAAGTCTTGAAGCCTGACTAAGTTTGGAAGTGGAGCAGCCAAGCTGTCAAACTGAGGGTTTGGGCAGCAGGATGAAACGTTCCCAACATATGAGTCAGAAGGTCTGGAACTGGGTCCACAACCCACAGTTTCTCCTGTAGGTAACGCCAGAGAAATGGGAACCAAATCTGATGAGGCAAATATGGGGCAATGAGAATCAGCCTGCTTCCCAAGCATTTTGTTTTCTGAATGACTTTGGGTATCAGGGGAAAGGGGGGGGGCATACAGAAGTCCTGTAGGCCAATCATGAACAGGTGCATCTTTCGGTGTCTCCCCCATAGGGGGATTAGAGCAGAGTAGTTGCTGCATTTGGTATTCATGGGAGTGGCAAAAAGGTTGCAGCAAGGCTGGCCCCATTTTCGGAAAATCTTCTCTGCTATGTTTTGGTTTAGAGACCACTTGTGAGGCATTAATATCGCCCTGCTGAGTTTGTCCGCTATCACGTTGGATTTCCCCGGGATATGCATTGCTACCAGAAAACATTGGGAAGAGATTGCTCATTACCATACTCTCAGCACTTCTCAACAAAGAGGGTATGATTTGGTTTCTCTTTGTTTGTTTATGTATCAGACTACTGACATGTTTTCTGACTGGATTGCAATCATTCCTAGTGGAAGAGATTCCTGGAGTGCTTACAATATTAGAAGCACTGCTTTCATCTCCTGAACACTGATGTGCAAATGGACCTCATGTTCCTGCCATGTGCTTTGGACTGTTCTTCCCAGATAATGTTCCCCCACCCTATCTGGGAGGCATCCATGGTCACTGTAGCTACAGGTTGCTGTGGCACAAAAGGTCGCCCGATGATCACGTGGTCGGACCAATGCCTCCAAAGAAGATCTTTCTTGCATGACTGTAATTCTGATTTGGTGAGACATGGGAAGCTTTTGTAATGACCATTGAGGAAAAAAGAGCCATTGAAGAATTCTCGTATGCATCCTGGCTAGAGAAACTAGGGTGATGGTTGATGCCATGGTTCCTAGGACTTTCAAAATTGTTTTTGCTTTCACCTTGTTTCTGGGTAGAAGGTCGGCTATTTGTTGTCTGAGAATAGAAACTCTGTCTGGAGACAGACACACCATCATGGAAACCATGTTGAGATCTGCGCCTATGAATGTAATATGTTGACAAGGCAACAAGGCAGATTTTTTAAATTCACTGTTATGCCTAACTGAGAACAAGTTTGTAGTGTGGTGTCTCTCGCCTGTTGAAGTAGATGCTTGGTGGTGGCAGCTAGGAGACAGTCATCCAGGTACAGAAACAGTTGGAATCCTAGATGTCTTAAGTGAGCCATGACTACTGCCATGCATTTGGTGAACACTCTGGGCGCTGTAGTGAGACTAAAGGGCAGAGCTCAAAACTGATAATGATTGGCTCCCAGCTGGATGCGTAAATGACTCCTCGATGCTCTGTCCATTTTTATGTGGTAATACGCATCTTGGATGTCTATTGAGCACATCCAATCATCTTTCCCTAAAAAGGGAAGAATTTACTTTTAGTTTGCTGAGATCCAATATGGGTCTCCAGTCCCCTGTTCTTTTTGGCACTAAAAAGAATCTTGAGTAAGTTCTGAATTCTATTTGGTCTGCAGGGACATTTTGGATGACTCTTTTGTCTAGCAGCTTTTGAATTTCTACAGTTGCTTGCTCCCTTTGACTGGGTGCAACATCCAGAATTGTTCTGATTTGTGAGACAGGGTGACAAAAGGGAAGGGAATGGAATAACCTCTGGATATTATATTTTGTACCGACTTGTCTCTTGTGACATCTCGCCAGGCTTTTGGGTACAAAGTTAATCGCACCCTGACTGCCTCCAGAGTAGAGCAGATGGGCTTCCTTTCAGGAGCTCTGGTAGGGCTGGACGAGAAAGGAATCATGGTCACCCTGGTTTTGCAGACCACCTCTGCCTCGAGGATGACATCTACCATTGTTGTCTCCCCCTCTGCCCCTGGGGAAGGGTTCTAATCATAAAAAACTCTCTGGGATCTTTTGAACCACATTTTTCCACTCTTGTGACCTTTAGGGTAAGGGCTTGAAGGTACGGAAAAACGTACTCCAACGGCAAAGAGAGTTTTCCCTTCCTGCTTGCATCTGGTGAGTGTATCTTTGACTTTGGGTCCAGTGAGGAATCATCAAAAGGGGCATTGACAAAGGTAAAGCATTGAAAGGCTAAGCAAAATTACACAAGTGCATCCAGGAGTGTCTCCTCAAGGAAACTCCTGAACCCACTGCTCAGCTCGCTTCAGCCACTGCACAGGATATTAGTCTCATGGAGGAGTTAACGATGGGATTTAAGGTAGATAGCTGAGAGGGTACCTTCTCTGAAACACCCACAGCTAATGAACCATGGAGAGTATCGCCTAACTCCTTCAGGAGATCTCTTTGTAGTCTAAGGTAGTTCAGCGATCTGAGGGTAAAAGTCACTGACGAAAAAATACACTTCCCGTATTTGTCCATCTTTCAAGAGTCTTTGTTCAGTGGATGAACAGATGAGAATGTTTCAGAAAGTTCCTTCTTGGTGGCTGCTGCCACCACCATAGCATCTACGGGAATGCCTTTCATGAGAAAACCTTTTCAGATGGGGCTGATTCCATGATGTCTGGTGACTCCCACACCTTTCGACTAACCAAGTCCAATAGCTCGTCAAAAGGTGGAGACACCCAAGAGGCTAAAGGTTGAGATCCAAAAGCCTTCAGGTACACTGACTCATCAGAAAGGTTGATGGTTTTTCAGCCACCTCTCTGTTTCAGGATTTCTAAGATATCTGCAAAGGAGATATCTTCAGAGGATGAGCATGGGGACCCTTCTCACTCCTTGAGGTCAGTGTCAGAGGTGATGGACTCATCAGGGGAGTCTATATGCTTCCTCTTGTATGTTCTCTTTCAAGGAACCTCCTCAGAAGGATATTCTGGGAAGGTCTTGGAAGAGTGGGGTTCACTCAATGGGGCTCCCTGAGGCTCTGAATCTCTGCTGTCCATTGGATGGGTTGGTTCTGAGACAGAAGCCGGTGACTTGGGGGGAGAATACCAGTATCCCTGTATAGAGCTGTAGGTGGAGACAGCACACTCCTCATCAGCTCAAAGGTAGATTCCCCCCAGCTCCAAAGACATTTCCTGTTCTGAGGAAACAGAGGGAATCCCCAGCTCCACGGAGATCAGCTATGAGGCTGATGGAGCCGAACTCAGCCTAGCTGAAGCACCGAGAGGTAAACTCAGAAGCAAAAAAACTCGTGTCCTAGCATCCCACTCGGAGCCGACCGGAGAGCTTCGGCTCCTAGACACTCCGGACGGCACCAAGAGTGTCGGAGCAGGGGTCAGAGCAGGGATCGGTTCCAAAATCTCCTGGAGGGGTCTCAGAACCGAAGAGTCTACAGCAAGTGGTATTTGGCATTCTGGGTCCGAAGATCCAGCTTGGCTCGGAGGAGGAATAGCCGTGGATGTAACAGTCTTGGATGGCTCCAAAACCAGTTGGGTCAGAGCCGAAAATTTAGCAAATGCCGGTGACTTCAAAAGTCTGCACACCACCCTTTCCACATCATCATCCTTTAAGCTCCTAGAGGACCTGGAGGAGAGGTTTGATGAACAAGATCTCTCCAATATGGAAGATTGCAAGGTAGGGAAGACCGGTACTAGTTCAGTGGACTGGCTCTGAAAAAATATAAATATAAATAAAAATGAAAAAATTGTCTCTTTTAGTTCCAAAGGCCGTGGAGCCAAAGGACTTATTTGTCCAAGTCAATGATCTCTCTCAGTTCTGAGGGCTGTGGAGTCAAGAAGATTGATGTTTCAGACATTTTTGCCAATTTCTGAGGTGGCTCCAAATGAGCCAAAGAAGAGAAAGAAGAAGATGATCTTTTTGTAGGTTTATCACCTTTAGGGGACTTATTTGAAGAAGATGAGCTGTGTAAAGCTTCATCAAAAGCAGGTTTTAGGAGTCCTTTGAGAATTAGCTTGTTCTTTCTTTCCTGTCAGACAAGGCAGCTGAAAGAATGACAGAACGTGCATGTCTCTTGGAGGTGAATGGCCCCCAAACAATAAACACAAATATTATGCCCATCAGTGATGGACATCTTTTGAGATCATTTCTGGCACTTTTTAAAGCCCACAGGCTTAGGTTCCTTCTCTCTACTTTCCTTTTACATTTTAAGAAGGAAACACAACTGCTATATCAACAAAGAAGTAAACACTAATTCACACCTCTATAAGAAAAACAAACACACGTAATATTTAAATTTTTAGTTACACACTATAATAACACAGCACATCTATTAAGAAAAAAGGAACAAAAGGAACAGCTCTCTAGTTAAACAGGTACTAGGCCCTCAAACTTAAACAGACCTAGTAGAGCTACAACACAAGAGACACAAGACAAACCCTCCAAGTTAAATGGGCACTTAGCTCTCTAACTAAAATGAGCTAATAGAGACAAACAAGGGAATATGCACTCTAAACACTATTCTACAGACAAAAATTTCTGGGAAAAGGGAGAAATGGCCTTGCGAGTAAACAATGGCCAGCAAGAAACAACACAGCAGCAAGATTAAATAGCACACGCAACTACAGAAGAAAAAAAATATCTGAATTACTCAAACTAGGCTAATTATGTATTATTATAGCTAAATACAAGAAAATATATAAAGTTTTAAAGAAACTTAGCCACGACCAAGGAGAGAGCATCCGAACTCGTAAAGCGGTAAAAGAGATCTGGGGATTACACCACTGCATGATGGGATATCTATTCAGCCACGAGCCAAGTTAAAGACTTTGAGCTAGTGTATTCGGCCGAGTTGGAGCCAAGGATCAGCTCTGAACCCATCCAGCAAGAATGAAGGCAAGATAGGACAACGTAACATCATTATACTCACAAAGCAGCTGCAACAAGGTGCCCCAGTCAAGGAGCTACAGTTCCCAACACAACAAGTAAGGCAAGCAGACACAGAGGATGGGTCAGATGAGGTACCTGTAGTTGGAGACAATCATGGTAGATGAAGGCATGCACAAAATGCCATGGCATTGGATAATAGGAACAGAATAATATAGACACTCACCACGTAATAGAAAATAAGAGCTAAGTACATACTAGCACTAATATTGATGGCCACAAACATACATATCTTTGCTTACCCATGCAATGGCTGGCTACTGTGAACATCAGGCATAGTCAATCCCTGGTTACAACGTTCTCATCAGCAGTTACAAATGTGAATGATGAACCTGTAATGATAATGCTTCCCTACTTGTTTATGTACTATACTTCAGTAAAATTCAGCTATGATCATTTATGCAGGAATGTCAAAACTACTATCAATGACTGATATGTGCAATAAACATAGACCAAATCAACTATGTTGCCAGAGCCACATAAAATAGAAGTAAAAGATAACTGTAGTAGCAAACTGTTCCTATGTGCATTACAACAAAAACAACTTTACAAAGTTAGACAGAACTCATTTCAACTAAAAGCTTTCAAAATGCAAGTACAAGGCTGAAGCTCAGAACAGCAAGGCTGCCATCAGTACAACTGGCATTCCACACATGGATGAACAATGACATCATCATTATAGTGGCTTAAAAAGGTGAAAGAAGGACCTCTTTCACTGAAGGGAGGAATATTATATGACCCACAAGCCACATCAGTTGTGTAAGTAGACTAGCCCATAATCAAGCATTATAGTACAATTGGCAGTATAAACAGGTGTTCCTTATTTATTTTTTATTGTGTTTTCTGTATGGGGTCAATATGGCACAGGTATGACTGATTCACACTTCTAGCAATGATTGTAAAATAACTTAGCAATTCTCTGTATACCAGTACATAATTGCCTGAGACAGTAACACATAAATAGGCACAATAAACTAATGCAGATTGTGCATATATGTGTGAATAGCTCTTGTATCTTTGCATTAGTAGGTGTCTGTCTGTTGAAATCCAAGCAGCAGAAAATATTCTGTATTACTCAATAATTAGTCTTCTGCTATTGATAACTTCGAATAATATTTTACTCAGTTGACATAAGCATTTAATGAGTTATAATACATAAAGCAGCTGTCCTATAGTCACACTATTTGCATAATGAATATAACTACAGTTTACTCCTCTTGTCCTCAGTCTATCATTGTCCAATATGCAGATGACTCTACAGTCATCATATTGCTAACTCACTCTCTGAATTCATAACTAATACCCAGACATCCTATAACTCAGTAGAGACATGGCTCACAAATAACCAGCTCATCCTCAACCCTAAAAAAACAAAATTGCTACTCTTTCTTCCTAAATCATTTAACCACATCAAGCCTTCTTTCTCCATAACATCCCTAAATAATGCCCCTTTAGAAGTTGAATCTAGCACAAAACTACTTGGCATTACCATCGATGATCAACTAAAATTTGATCTACACATTAGCAACTGCATCAGAAATATGCATCAGAAGCTAGGACTTCTGTACAGGAATAACAAATTCCTCACCCCTGAAGCGAGGGTTACTCTGTCTCATGCCTACCTTCTACCTTGCTTAACTTACTGCTCCCAAATACTCACAAATCTGAACTCCTCCCTACTCACCAAACTAGAATCGACCTATCACAAGATAGCCAGATTTGCAGCTCAACAAACACATAAATCCCACCACTACCGCTCTCTAAAATAACTGAACTGGCTTGAACTACTACACCTGTTTCTCCAATCTCAGCTCCAAATCATACACTCCATTCTATATCAGCCAGCTTTCTGCCCAGCTCTATCATCCATCTCCCTCTATTCCCCTATCAGACATCTCTGAAGCGCAAACCAAGACCTATTAGCTGTTTACAAGCCTAAATCTAAGACAGGGTGCAACTTATACAGCTACCACCCCTCTATCGCATGGAACAATCTCCCACTAGAAATAAGGAACCTTACTCACCCCAAACAATTTAAGCTAGCCACCAAAGACTACTTCAACAAACACTGAACCTGCCACTGTTCGCACCCTCCCTGACCATAACCAATCAACATCCCATTCCTTCTATGTAACTTCCAAAACATTTCCTATAACCTGCATTTTGAACTTTAGATTAGCAAACTTTTTTTAAACTACAACATTTTTGCTTCTTATGCTTGAACTGCTATTGTGCTTTTGTTTATAGTATTGTATAACTTGGCAACTACTGAATGAGATTTGTAACTTATTGAATATCTCTATAGTAATTTTCTATGTTTTGGAGCTTTTCTCCCCAGGCCTCTGCTGACAAAGGGCTTTGGCTCAGTCGGACACTCCAAGTCAACAAATGTAAAATAAATAAAATAAATAAATAAAAATATTGAGGCGATTTAAACTTTAACACAGATGTACGGTTTCACATTCATATGTGGATGTGAGAATCTAAAATAGTTATATAAGAATATATATACTGTCTGGTATATATTACAATTATATGACATTTCTAATATTTTTCTATACTGTCTCTCCCCCCACCCCATATCTTTTTTTTTTTAGTTATAATTACATTGGGACTATCATTCCTGTTTGTATATGACCACCAGCATGGGGAGCTATACTAGCTACAGAAGTTTTAGTGAACCATTCATACCACAGGTGGCTGCAGCTGCACCAATATAGGCAACACAGACAGACAGCATTTCTGGGTCACAAACTGGAAGTGTTGCCTGCACAACCCTGTACTACCTACACCACCTGCATCAGGTAGCTCTGTCCCTGAGGCTGCTGCATTGATACCTACCAGGAGTATGTCAGTGGAGGTGAAAAGTATGTCACCTGACAAGAGCTAACAGAACTGCTGGAGGAGATAACAGAGAGTGGCCTCAGTGCCTGCAATAGCTAGATGGAAAGAATCCTAGAAAGAATCACCAAATCACTGCCCCATTTAGTACTTCCCCAGGTGTCTGGGAGATAAGACAGTGGTGACAGTCTAGAGAGTGAGGACTAGATTCCAAATGTATCTGGACAGGGATGCAAAATCCCATACCTCTCCTCAATCATGGTGTGTCTCAGGTCTATATTACAACGTCGAAGTAAAACAAGTTCAAATGTTGTAATATCGAACCCTAAAGTCCGAAAGTTGAAAAGAGCGAAGCCACAGCACATCAACTTTTTTCCCAGGGAAAAAAATTGGTGGGCCATTTTTGGGGCTTTGCTATTTCCTTCACTGTGGTGTGATCTCAGAGTTGGTATATTTAAGTAGGGGGGGGGTCACAGTTCCCACATTGGTTTAGTTTAAGCTTAAGGTTATGTTTTTTTCTTTCTTTTTTTTTTTTTTTTGTCACGGAACAGCAATTTTTTTCCCTGGGAAACAATCGCTGTTCTGTGCTTTCAGTTTTGTTGGGTTTCGGACTTTAGGGTTTGATATTACAATGATCGAACTTTTGTTAGTTCGACGTTGTGATATAGACCTTGTGCCTCAACCTTCAACTTTATCTGTCCTTGACTTCCTGTCTGTCTTGTATGTTTGTAGCTGCTACCTAACCTACCCTACATATCTAACCATCTTATTCCTATCTACCTTCCCCACATTCCCTTCTCTTCAAAAAAAAAAAAAAAAAAAAAAAAAAAAAAAAGTAAAAGTGGACTTTTCTCAGAAAAAAGTTATGCCCCATACATAGTTCTTCACTTTGCATATGAGTGTGTATGACACACTTGACTTGGTCAGATTGTCACACAACATTATTAAGTTATCACATATCCTTTATAATGTGACTATCAAAATTTCTCACATTCTTTCTACAAATACAATGTTAGCTTTTGAAGAAATGGGTGGATATGGTGCTGTCCCATTACCATTCTGTACTTTCTTTAATATCTCCCTCCATTGTCCTAACCTCTGCTTGTACCGCATTTCCTCCATGGTCCTATCAGTCCCATTTCACATCTTTAATCTGGTCAAAAAATATAGATTCACACATCGCTCACACCACGCACATGGCCAGAAATGGCCCATAAACTAAACTCTCTATTTAGTCCTCAGCATTTGTATGAAGCTTGCATTGAGCAGCACCATTACTCATACTTATGTAATGGTAACTGTTCCTTACCATCTGATGGCAAATGCTGATTAGTTTTTGCCTTCAGAAGCATTCATATGGTGCTCTTCATACAACTGTGCTTAGCCATGCTGCCTAACAAACAGCTATGAGGAGACAGTCATTTATGATGTATTTAGCAGGATCTGGGGTTTAATGTATGCCATATGGGATGTTTTAATAATCAGTACCGCTGTGAAGTCTGACCTACACATAGTCCCTTACTTTTATTTTATTTATTTATTTTACATTTGTTGACTGGGTTTGTCCATCTGAGCTGATAGCCCTTTTTCAGTGGAGACCCGAGGAGAAAAGCTACAGCACATATTAATTTTAACACTGGAACTGACAGTTTTAAAGTATAATACAGTTGTGATATATACAGAAAAAATACTATTATATGTACAGAAAAATACATTTTTGTAATAAGGTACAGCAGAAGTATGATATAATATGAACAAACATCTAAGATTTCAATAGTTGATAAAAAACAAAGATAATAAAGACTATTACTGTGTATAAGTTAAATATGGCCTATGTATTTGTTTAGAACATGAACAGTTTAGAAATATCATAGTTCAATAATACCCAGTAGGAGACAGGGCAGTGGGTTGTACTAGGACAGGTAGCCAGATTATGGTGGATAAATCCAGTGGCAAGTCCACTGAGATTTCAGGTATTTTTTTGTGGCAGATTTAAATTCCTTAGTTTTGGTGAGGGCCGTAATGTCCATTGGAAGTTTATTCCAAGTTATGGCTGGATTGTAGCTGTAAAGGTTGCAGCCTATTTTATTCTTATGTTCATGGATTTGCAGTAGGTCTTGGTCAGAGCTTCTGAGGGTCCTAGGAGGAGTGTAGATGGAGATTATAATAGATAGGTTGGGGCAGAAAGCTGGTTGATATAACATGGAATGGATCATTTGAAGCTGGGAGAGGAAAAGCTGATGGGGAAATTCAAGACAGTTCAAGTTTTTTAGTGAGAGACAGTGGTGTGATTTATAATTTAGATTTGCTGCAAATCTGGCCACTTTGTTGTAGGTAGATTCTAATTTAGTTAGGAGAGATGAATTTAGGTTTGTTAGTATTTGGGAGCTATATAATAAGCTTGGTAATAGATAAGCATGGGCAATGGATATTTTTGCTTTGTTGGTGAGGAACCTCTTGTTTCTGCATAAAAGGCCAAATTGTTGGTGGATTTTCCTAATGTAAGTGTTTACATGGAGATTGAATTTTAGTTGGTCATCAATTATGACACCTAGAAGTTTAGTGGAAGGTTCAACAGTGATAGGTGTGCTGTCCAAAGAAAGTATGGAGAATGTGGATTTAAGGGTAAGTTTTTAGGAAGAAAAAGTAATAGTTTTGTTTTTTTAGGATTTAGTATAAGTTGGTGTTTGGAGAGCCAACTTTCAACAGAGTATAAGGAAGACTGTGAGTGACAAGAGTTCTATGGGAGTGTCTGCAACAGAGATAAGTGTAGAGTCATCAGTATACTGGACCAGTGATGACTGAGGGCAAGAACTGTAGAGTGGGTTAGTGAAAATATTGAAAAGTAGTGGGCCAAGAACAGAACCTTGGTGTACACCGGTGTTAACAGGTGCTTCTTAGAGTTGTCATGGTCACTTCAACTGTGTGATTTCTTCTAAAAGAAATACAACTTTCTCTCTGATGTCTGCAGATAATGTACAGATTCTGATAATTTCAAGTATGATTGGCAGGTGTTGGAAACTGGCATTATATGTAACATCTGTTAAAGATTTCTTTATCATAGTATTTTACCTTGTGAGCTAGTGGAAACATATTTTACTCCCTCATCACTACCCTGCTTATTCCATAATTAGTCTACCAGTAACCTTCTCTCTGCTTGCTCCCTGTTTAGTACATTATACTATAAACTACATTACACAGTTGTATCCCTAAGGAGGATTCAACAAATTCCATGCAGGCTTCCCACAGAGCCTACACAGAGTTTACATGCTAGTGCAATGGTATGTGGCACGCATCAGAGTGCAATGCATATTAATGAGGTGCAGCACACCTAAGCTAGATTTTGTGGCTTGCACCAGTCTTGCTGGCTGTGAAACCTTTTAAGTGAATGTGGATAGCAATTCCATGTAAGGCAGAGCACCTACAGTGCACAGATTTGCACAGAATGTCACAATGATCACCAGGGCTTTACAAATAGCTGCCATTCTGTTAGTGCAACAAATCTGTACAGAGGCCAACTTAATGAAAGGACAAATAACCAGTAATAGGGACACATTTGACATAGATGTCACATAGGAACGTGTTAGAATGTAGAAAATGCATCAGTCTCAACCTCTTAGAGTGAGAAATGTGGACAAAGCAATAAAAATGGGGGGGGGGGGGGCAAAGTGCCATAAATAGGGACAGATGTTTAATATTGCACTTCCAAACTTACGAAGTAGATAGAATATATAGATTGAACATTAGCATGAATTTTCTGAAGAGCGTGACATTTGAAACTCAAATGTCAGTCATCAGTTTCTGACTGCACTCTGCAATGACATGCCAATGATTTGCTAGGAATAAGAATGCTATGAGGAAATGATCACAAATATGAGACAAAAACTGGGCATTCTGTACAGATCAGGAGAGTTGAGAGATATGCACACAAATGTATGTAATATTGAGTCACGTCTGTCCAGAGATCATCCCAGTGATATGGCAGAAAGCCACATATTTTATAAGGAAAACATCTGCACATCCTGGGAATATCTGGACAGTTGAAAGGTATGATTGTGAAGTATATGGTTCACGCACAGTACAGAACAGTGTACCTACAGTGCAGAGTATTGTGATATCCTGTTCCTGGCATTCTGTACTGAAGATGTGTTAATGATCTGTAACAGGACATTGGACTGCCATGTAAAATGGTCACTCAGGGGAAGTGTGTGTATTGAATAGGGACACACAGATGAACTGTAGGAATGAACACAGGGAAAGAGTAGAGGTGAAACTCCTGCAAGTGCAAGAGAGGAAGGCATGTCAATGAAAGATAGTTTTAGCAGCAACACCCTAGGGTCATAGGATTACTAGAATAATGGCCCCAAGGCCTTAATAAGTCTAGCCAAGTTCAACCCATCTTCCCAAGGGTGTCTGGTTCAAGCAGGCACTAAAATCAGCACTTATTACCCCTGTACAAGAGAGACACAGGTAGAACCCTTAGTGTGAATTTCCGATTACCCATCCAATCATCCAAACTATGCTTAAATAGTGCCAACGAGAGGCTTTGTTTAACATAAATAGGAAGCTTGTTCCAACAGTGGGGTAACCTCTGTGACAAATTTGTCTCTCAAGCAAGTTCTGTTGATGTACATAACAGGCCAATGTCCTTTGAGTGAGTGACCTGTGTGCCATTTGACGTGCCTTTCCAATAAAACTGGGTCAGAGATTGCTCTGTATGCAAGGCACAGCTGACCCCTGAGCAGTCTGTATGACACAGAGTAAAGTGATAATGATTTCAGTCTGTCTGCATAAGACAGACCTTCAAGACCATGAATTTTCTTTGTAAGTAACCTTTTTGTTCTCTCCAATTGTTGCAGGTGTTAGGAAAGGAACATACCAAAGGGAACATTGTACTCTATTATTGGCCTGATGAGGGAAGAGTACAGGGGGGTTATAACCTCTTTTTTTTCTTGAGGCAATGCCCTTACTTTTGAGATGAGCAATATAAAATGCCCTTCTTACCACTGTTGAGACATGGTGATCAAAGCTAAGGCTGCTGTCAACCTGTGTGCCCAGATCTCTCACCACTAAGTGTGTGCTTAGGGTATTGCTATTGATTTGGTAGTTTGCAGGAACACTGCCCTTGCTAAAGTGGATGATAATGCATTTTTTTAATTAAGTTTAAGACCATGACTTTGGCACCAGTAATAAGTCTGCAAAAGACCTTCTTGCAGGATGTTGACATCGCCAGTGTTTGAATGATATCTCCCAATTTGCAGTCATCAGAAAACTTTGTCAGCCACAGTCCTTTAGTTTTAGAAAAGCCTGTACTTTGGAGAAGTAAATTCCAAACAGTAAGGGTCCTAGAACAGATCCCTGTGGAACACCATTGCTTACAGTCTGCTGGATGAGGTGAAGTCCTCTATTTTAATTGTACGAGTTCTATCAGTGAGCCAGTTTACAACCCACCTGACAATATATGGGGTGATCCCAGCTTATTTAATTTCTCCATGTTGTTTGGGTTTCTAATAACATGATAGGAATGGACACTTTTCCTAAGTCAAGGTATAACTAAAGTTTATGAAATTAGTATTGTTTCAATCTATGATGTTAGCCAGAAGTCCTGTTTGTAGCACTTGTAATGTGCCCAGTAATGACTCCTTCTGCAATTCATATGGAGTTACATGTATTGGTAACATATCTAAGTTGTTCTTCTTTCAGCTTTTCCCGGTTAGGGGTCACCACAGTAGAACTCCGGTCCGCTAATGATTTGCAGTAGACTTTTTATGGTGCCGAAGTGCCAGCCCGACGCTGAACCTTCAACAAAGGCACGCCCATTCACACATGTCTTTTGAATGCCACTCAACCATGGGGAGGACAAGCAGACTCCACACAGACGACACTCCAGCCGAGAATTGAATGGTAGAACCTCTTGCTGTGAGGCGACAACGCTACTGCTGCACCACCGCGGCTTGGTAACATATTGTACATTTATTTTTAAAAGACCTATTGCTCCTACTACTACTGGGACTGTCTGGGTATCCTTCTTCTACATTGCTCTCATTTCTGCCTGCAAGTCCTGGTACTTTATTACTTTGTGTCTCTCTGTACATAAGACTTTGTAGTCACTGAGTGTAATGATTTCAATAATCAGTACTACTTTTGTCTTCTTTTCATGGACCACTATATCTGGTTTTCTTGCATCTATTTTTTGAACTGTGATATAAACTTCATCATTTTCTATGATGCTTTGTGGCTCATGTTTGCAGCTACTTCAGTATTATAATGTTTGCACAATCCCCAATGCAACAATTTTGTTACAGGAGTATGCCTTTCAGTATACAGTCCTTCTGCCGTTAGTATATCACAACAAACAACAAGATTTGCAACTGTTTACAATTCTGTTTTACAAAGCCTGCATTTGTTTTTCCCACAAGTTCAATGGACTTTGTAAACCAATGTGTACATAGTCCACTATTTTGAGCTACCAATATTAACATTTTGTCTTTTGGTTTAAATTCCCCTATCCTTAACCATTCTTGTGTTTGATCCTGATCACCATGAGGTTGTTCCAAGAGTTTCCTATACCTGCAACTATATTTATGCATTTTCCACATTTCTTACCTTCTTGTCAGAATCTTTATATTCTTTCTTTTGTTTTTTGGCACATTCAGTTGCTACCTGATTTTTATCTACTTCTGGTTTGATTTCCATTCCTGCTTGACACCGATATCCTTCTGCTAAACTAACCATGGAAGCTATCTTGGATTTGTTCTCCTCATGTTTCAAAAGTTTCACTACATTTGCAGTGGCAGCTGGTGACTTCAAATCAAAGGAGGCGGGGGGGGCTGCAGGAGACATCTGAATGGGTGGGGCCAACGGGAAGGGGTGTGGGCTACTAGAAAGAGGTGAAGTTATCCTAAAAAACACAAAAACTGGGACTTAACTTAAATATGCTGCCCTGGGTGCCAAACCGTCATTATGAGAGTCCAATCAAGACAAAATGAAGTGTAGAAGAAAAAAATATTTCAATGCATTGGCTACATGACAGCTTACTTAATATCTAGATGGAAACAAAAAGGTTGTGAGGCATGAAAAAATAAATTACTTTTTAAATACATTACTGGACTGCCAGTCAAAATAAAGTATAAAAGAACTAGCAGCACTTAACTCAAACCACTTTCCCTTGCACTGCAGTTCTAATTATAATTTATATTCAGCTTTATAAAAAGACCACGCAACATGCTAAAAGTAGCAATCTCTGTGATACCCCCACTTGTAAAAATGTTTCTTATCCAAAAAAGACCTACTGCTTGACAACAACTATCTACTTGTTTCATGGGTAAAACATGATCAAAGTAAAAAATGAACAGCAAACAAGAAACAAGCTCAAGATAAATTGCTTAAAGGACTACTGCACAGGTTATGGACCACACATGATAGACTGGCATTCTGTTTAGTATACAGGTAAAGCCTGCAAAGATGACTGCAAGTCTCTGCAAAATGTAATGAGCTTCTGAAAATTCTGTAATCCTGTCCTTTATTACAAATACTTTCATATGCATTGCAATACCTAAGGCTTATATGCTATCTAGTTATGTAAATATTCTCTGCATGGCAACAACAAAAAGGATTTTAATGTTGGTAATTCTTGAACAGTATGCTTATTAAAGCTTACTTGCATCTTACAGTCTCAGACAAGGTTACCTGATGGTCATTAAAGCACTGGTACTTAAACATAGAGCAACAGGCACTGCAACAACATGCATTTTCTGAATAAGAAGCATAAATCAACAGTATAAAAATATGACAGAAAACCAGAACATTCTGCAAAATCAAGGACAGATGAAAAGCCACTGTAGTACTTGAGTCTACCTTGGATGGAGGGATACTCTGCACACTTACACTACATAACTGCTCCTTGCCTTGCTTGGACACATCCAGAGTCACTACATGGGGGAGTGGAGTGTAACAAGTATGTCACAATTTGAAATGTTTCTGGCTGACGCTGATGGCCCTAACACATTTGTCATACCTCTCAACCTCAGACCAATAAATCTGGACAAAGCTATGAATAGAAGTGGGACAAAGGCCCAAAAGTAAGGACAATTTTTAAATATTGTTCTTATAAACTTAAAAAGATAATAGAATAGTGGGTCTTGCAATAGTATGAATTTTCTGAAGGGTATGAAATCTGAAACTCAAATGTCTGTCATTATTTTCTAACTTCAGCCTTTAGTGATTTGCCACTAATTTGCCAGAAAACCACAATTTTATGAAAAATGGACCAAAATGTGATGCAAAAATATAAAATAGCTGCACAATACAGCTGGGAACCTGTCAAAAATGGGACACTTTTTTATATTAGTACTGTTAACTTAAGCAGCTGACAAAATAAGAGAATCTACATGCATTTCTGAAATTGAAAGAAATCTATAACTCTGATCATTACAATTATTTATTAATTGTAAACCCTCTATGTTTTCTTCCAAATTTTCCATTTTGCAGAGGGATTATTAGGGGGAGAGAAATATTTTGAGACAAAATTGGGGACAGTTGAGAGGTTTGGATATACCTAATTCTTTAAAGTGATTTATTTGCGCATACCTCTCAACTTCTTAACACAGGAAATCTGGACAAGGCCAAATATATTGGGAGAACATAAAAACAGTACTAAAATTGCTTTTGTATAAACTTAAGAAAGTTGGCAGAATAACAGGTCTTGCTTTAGCATGCATTTTTCTGAAAGCTATGAAGTTTGAAACTCAATATCTGTCATCATTTAGCTACTTCATTCCTAAATGATTTGCCGGAAAACCACAAATTATATGAGGAACAAACCAAAAATAAGAAGCAAAAATCTATTAATTTTGCAAAAATCTGGACATTTGAGAGGTATAGTTCAGCCAGGGCTCTCTGAGTTTGCCGCCCTTCCTCCCTCTCAAAATCATGGTTGAATGGGGCATCGCCTCTGCAGCTATTCCAATGTCCCATTACTTGGCTATTTCATCCCATTTACCATAAACACTGTAATATGCATACTACTTTACTTCTACAATGATTTGGGTTTCATTTAAAAGTTTTATTTTACATTTTACAGCACAAACACTAACAGACACCTGCTAAACAAAACAATGCAGTCTCACAATGAAAACAGACTTAGCATTAAAACTTCTCTGTCCTTGAAACTCACATTAATTGAAACAACATTGAAACCCACATTCAAAGAAAATACATCTGGCCAATGGCAAATAAAGATTAACTTTGGTCTGTTTTCAAATTATAGGCCCCTTGCACAGGAAACATACATGTGTTCCTTGATGCACCTTCCTGATTGTATTAAATTATATTCCTTGTATAATACAGTACAGTGATGGCATTTTAAATTTGTTTTGAACATTTTTCCAGTAAACAATGAAACAAAATGCATGCACCAATAATGACAAAGCTGCCCAGTTCAGAACATTTCCATCATAAAAGTCTACTCAAACTTCTACAATCCACCAGTATCAGTAAATATGCACAATCTCTGCAGAAGTAAAAGTCATCTAAATAATTCCACATTAAAGTGATCTGTAACTAATGAAGAGGTTGCTGATAGAAAACTTTAAAATTCATTGTTTCATCTACAAATAAAGTGCCTGTTGCCCTTGAGGAATAAATTGCCTATGTTACATTAAAAAAATGATAAGCTAGTAATATTGCAATAGGGAATGGATGGCAAACTGATAACAGGTTCATCGTTTCTAGGTATATCCACCAAAGAGGACATTCTCAGGATTGCAGCATCCCCTCTTTTAAAAGTACAACACAGTATAGTATCAGCAATGCATCTATATACTGTGGGAGTAGAACCCACAGCCTTCTGCATCAAAAGCAAGTACACTACCTGTTATGCTATTAACAATACAATCAAATGAAGCATAAGCAGCACTAAACTTCTCTTCAAGCTCCAACTCCTTGTAAAATCCAGTCGACACTCAACTGTATCCCTCAACTTTGAAGCACAAGAAATCTGGAAAAAGACAATTTTTTTTTTTTGGGGGGGGAGGGACAAAAGCCCAGAAACTAGGGACACATTTTAAACATTGCTTGTATAATCTTGTAAAGTTGCTAGAATAAAATGCTGTGCTACCACCATGCATTCCACTGCCAAGTCCTGAAACCAAGACCCTGTGCACTACAGTCAGAGCAAATACCACTATGCCAAATCAGCTGTTCTTTGAAAGACCAGTAGACTGAAACTTAAATGTCTATCATTTAGTGAATTCAGTTCTCTCCATAGCTCTCAACTTCTTAGCACAAAAATTTTGGACAAAGCCAATAATGGGGGACTACAGCTCCAAAAATAGAGACACATTTCAAATATTGGTGTTATAAACAGAAAAGTGCTAGAATAAAAGGTTTTGTGTTACCATGTAATTTCTGAAGAATATGAAGGCTGAATTCAAATGCATGGAAAAACACAGATTTTATGAGGAACAGAATAGAACAAAAAAAATTAGGCAAAAATTGCATAAGTGGTGGTGGGTAGGGAATTGAAGCTCTTGCTACATGCTCCCAAAGGTACGGGGATGGAATCCTATCACCTCTCTCTAGCCACCAGGTATATTTAAGTATTTTGTTAATTCCAGCTTCAAAGAGTCCACACACACCTCTAAAGCAGCTTTGTTAATCCCAGTATGCACTTCAGCTTCAAAGTCTTACAGTTGCAGAAAGCCCAGTGAGAGCAGAGTTGTACAGTCCTTCATGATAGCAAGTTATCAAGCCTGCAGATGTTGCAGTTAGATCCCCTCCAAGTTTATGCAGTTATAACTGCATAGATTTCTGAGATCTCTGCAGTCTGAGTGCTGTCTTCCTACTCTGGACTGGTTCACCAGTAGTCTGGATTCCTGTGTGCATGTGTGGAGTCCTAAGTTCCAGGAATACTGATCACGCATGTGCGGAGTTCCGGGATATGCTTTTGTTTTTTTTTGTTTTGTTTTGTTTTTATTTTGTTTTTCTTTTTTTCATTTTCTTTTTAATTTTGTTTTATTTTCTTTACAGCTGGGGGTGCTGCAGTCCTGCACTCCAATACCATGAGCCGCCCCTGTACATTTGGGTCTTTTGAGGTCAGCAGATATGTATTTGTTCCCACTATCACAGATCAATACATGTAATCGATTTTGTGAGGCCCATACTTCCTTCAGAATGGAAAATATATTGTCTTGGTATGCATTGATTTTTATAAATCATCTGATGAGCATGAAGCATCCTTCTTGTTTTCCTGTCCAAACTATCCAACACCTTTTGGGGCCAGTCAATCATTCCAAAAGTGTAAGTTAGGACAGGAAGAGCAAATTGATTTATAGCTTGGACTTCCTCTAAAGTATTCCTTACTGAGTGTTATTTGCATTTGTTCATGTTTTATTGTTGACCCTACACAAATAAAACACAGTATTCCTTACTGAGGTTTATTTGCATTTGTTCATGTTTTATTGTTGACCCTTCATCACTTCCCAAATATTTATACACTCCTTCTTGCTCAAGTTCTTTTATATCACATTCCTGTCCCAAACTGATGTTTTCTTGGTGCTGCAGGTTTCCTGCTTTAAAGGTTGCTTTTGCACATTTATCAAGACCAAATTACATTCTTATATCATCTGAAAAAAATTGACCACTTGCAGTTGTGCATTCAGTTCCTCATCTGATGAACTGCACAGTTTTAAATCATCCACAAAAAAAGATGAGAAGCCTTTAGACTTTGTTGTTTTCTGGCAGTCAAAATTATAGCCATGACCTAATCTGTTAAATAGACAGCTTAATGGGTTAAGGGCAAGACAAAAGAGCAGTGGTGAAAGAGAGTCACCCTAGAATACCCCCCTTTGAATTTTTATCTCTGGAATAATAACTCACCCAACTGGGTGAGTTTATCAATGATGCCTGAGTGGGAGATTGTGTCAAAGGACTTGGCTGAGTCTAGGTAGGCTGTATGCACAGATTTGCCCTCATTTAGGGTTTTAGTGACTGTCTCAAAGAAGTCCACCAAGTTTAACAGGTATGATCTCTCCTTGACAAAGCCAAACTGGGTGGGATCAAGCATTTGGAGATTTTCTATATCTTTGTTACTAAGGTCCATGATGATTTGTTTCATGGCCTTGCAGTTAAGGCTGGTCAGGCTAATGGGTATATAGATCCCAGGGTCCGTGGATGCACCCCCTTTGTCCAAAGGGGTGATGGTAGGTAGCTGTTTTCCATTCCATTGGGACAAAGACAGTGCTTAGGCTGTGAATGAAAAGCATGCCCAATGGTGATACTAATTCCTGTTTCAACCCATATAGAACACAACTCTGGATGTTGTGTGATCCCATAGAGGCTGTGTTTTGGGCCTTAGAGAGGGCATTAAAGACCTGGTCCTCTCAGATACTAGGTAGGAGACAGGTGTTAGTGATGCTTTTTGGTATATATGGCAGGGGCAGGGGAGTAAAGTTTTCACTGAACCTGTCAGCCAGCAGGTTTGCTATATACTGAGGTTCTGTATATGTAGTACCATTAACTACGAGCTCAGCACAAATCTGGGCCTTACCTTTGAGGTCACAGATGCAACTAAAGAAAGCCTTGTGGTTATCCTTGGTTTGGGAAGCTAATTTGGATTTGTAGTTAGCTCTGAAGGACTTCACTAGGATATTTATTTGCTTGTTTAAGATGAGGAGGGAGTGTTTACAGTTTTGAGGCCATTCCTTCCTACTTTCTCCTATTGTATAGCCTATTAATGGCAGTTGTACACCAGACAGGTTTGTTTTTACTTGCAAATCTTGATTTGGTTCTATCAGGTATGGCAGAGTCAATGCAATTGCACAGGTGCTCGTATAAAGCATTGGTGTATAACTAAGCATAGGTGTCTGTTCCATCAGTGGGGGAAGGGTTCTAGAAGATCTTGCTTTGGTTCTATCAAGTACAGTCGTGTCAATACAATTGTACAGGTGCTTGTATAAAGCATTGGTAAATAACTCAGCATATATGCCTGTTCCATCAGTGGGGGGAGGGGCTATGAAGTTATTTATGTAGTCACATAAGAGATTGTAATTGGCCTTGGAGAAGTTTTTTAGTCTAGTTGTTGCTAAGGGGGTAGAGGGGCTTGTGTTATAGATATTTCTAGTAAGACTGATTTGTGGTGGGATCTCAACAGGGATGGCCACACACTGGGGGTGGTGCAGCAGTCCCCCATGTTGGTGACCTCCAAATCCATGATGTTTGAGCCCCTTGTGGGCATGTCAACATGCTGGTCCATGGCATTGGTGTTAATGAAGTCCAGGAACCTTTGGGTAAGTGAGTTAGAACACATATAATTTACCAAGTCAATTGATGAGTAATTAAAGTCACCCAAAACCAGTAGGCTGAGTAGATGTCCTGTTTCATGGAGAGGGTCCTATAGCTGGCAATGACCTAAAGAGGGGTCTTACCTAGAGTCAATTGCACCTAAAGTAATTCAAGGGAATCTTGCTGTTTAATCAAGCTACAGGTGTATTTATCTATAATGAATACTGATGCACCACCACCATTAGCTCTCACACCTTCAGTTTGTGGTCTGAATGTGTGAAAGGAAATGTAACCTGGTATAGATGGGGTGTACTTTGCAGCCTTAAACCAGGTCTCAGTGACGGCACAAATGTCAACATCTTCCACTGTCATGACTGCTTCCTGTGAGGGCAGTTTCTGGTTTAGACTCCTAGCATTTAGCAGCATAACCTTGAGGTTCTTTTTAGAGGATATTTGTACATTGGGAATATTGTTCTTGTGAAATTGCCTAAAAAAGGCACTAAGGGAGTGGCAAGACCCTTAACCAGTAACCCAAATCCCAGGGCTGACAGATGAAGACCATCTCTATCAAAGCATCAAGGTCTGTTAACCATGTTATCCCAGACTGACAGATACTGGATCCCCTTTGAATGACAACAGACATTAAGCCAGTTGTTGAAGTCAATCATTTTTTGTTTGTCTTGAGGTATCATCTTAGGCAAAGGTAAAATGCTGCTTAAGGCTGGGGATATACCTGCCCGAGACACATAATCAGAGAGTCCAGTCATGTCTATCTTCATATAATCCATTGAGATACATCTTAAGTCGTTCACAGCAACATGGATTATGATGGAGTCATAAGAGTGCCTGTTGTTGAGAGACTTGAGTGGATGTGTGAAGTGGTGGTTCCTGGCACCTGACAGACCGCTGACAATGACTTTTCCCTTATTCAACCTGGTGAGAGGGACATCTGTGTGTCTCACAATTGAGTCGCCTATGACTAAGATGTTTTTTTTTGTGTTATGCCTTATGGGCTTGACTGGTGAGACACTGGTGTGTGTTATATTATTTGTACTATGCTCTGTAGAGGATGTATTATGTGAATCATGCTTGTGTTTGTGTTTGGGAGGTCTCTGATGTTTAGGAAAGCTTCTAGTAAGGAGTTCCGTATATGTAGGTTTATGTGTTGTTGGTTGGGTAAGTGCAGGAGGTGACGTGTGCATGCTGACAACCTGCTTAGTATTAGATGAACTGACTGGTGAGTGAGAAAGCTTGGATTCTAAGTTTTTGATATAGCTCCATCTCTCACATAATGAATTTGTGTGAACTAGAAGAAGTGAGTTGTCAGTGTACAAGAGGCAATTGCTACATTGCCTCAGGATGCCCATGCCAAGCAGGCTGGATGGAGAAACTGTGTGAAATTGTCCATCCATAATGCTAAGCAAGTTGATGTGGTCAGAAAACAGGGAGAGGACTGGAAGGACCAGGTAAAGTAGAGGACAGGAGAAGTGGACAAAAAATATGAAGGGTTAGTGGGTAAGATCTGTGTTGGTATCTCAGGAGCTTTCCCAAATGTATCATCTGTCAATGAGGGACACTTCTGAGAACTCACTGATGGCGCACCAGCAGAGTACTAAGGAAAAATTTGCAGGCAGAAGTGTTTGCATCTATAACTGCCAATGGTGCCCACCACTGCTCGGCAGAGAGCGATATGTAAACAAGTGCAAACTCTCACAAACATGGTACTTATGTAACAAATGAGAACAAACTGATTTAAACAAATTAACTAATGAAAAAGTTCAAAATTTAGCCCTGTTCCAGCAACTTTCAATCAGATGAGTTGTAACTGCATACTCCTGCAACTAAGGTGCACAGGAACCCTCTCCAAAAATGATGGCCTGATTTAGTGCTCAGGTTATACAAACAGAACTAGGTTCAGCAGGTCTGAATCTAGTCTAAGCTACAGCAAACAAAGTGCAACAATTTCATAAAAAAAAAACAGTTCAAAGAAGCAGTAATATTGTAAAAATTCAGTTCAAAAGTACAATATACAGTGAAAAATTCTACTTAAGTTTTGCAGAGATCAGCAGATGGCTTGTATTGATCAGATAAATACAGCAGAACAGCTAAAACAAGCACACATTTCACACTGAGCTGATCGAAGGAAAGACACTGAGGAAACTCGGAGCCATAATATATAACATTAAGTATCCTGTTTTTTGTTTATTTTGTTCTTTATTTCTTTGTTATTTATAGCACTTTGTGTACTGTGTATTTTTCTAGCTAGTTTCACTGTGTGTGAGGTATTAACTGGAAATTGTGCACTTTTTTTAAGCATCTGTTGGGTTGTTTGTTTCTGATAACTTGTTGCAGTTAAACTCTTTTTTCTAGAGGATCCTTTAGCTGTTTAAAACTTTCATTTAAAGGTTCACTGCTGCTTTTCAGCTGTGAGAAACATTTCTGCAGTTTGTTCTAAGTAGTGGGGATATTTGTAGCATTTCCATATTCAGGCTTGTATTTGGGCCTAGTGTTTGTGGAGGCTGTGTATCTGAGCACATATTCAGGGACATCTTGGTTTAGCCAAAGCCATCAGGCATTTCAGTGAGAGAGAATTGTTTGAGGTCATTGGCTGACTGAGGTCACCTGGACTACAGCTTAGACTAAGCACCTCATTGGTTCTTTTGAGATTTCTTCTTAAAAGCTGTCTCAGGTTTCAACCTTCTGTTACCTAAGAAATTCAGTTGTGAAAAAAAAAATATCTGCTTTTACTGTATTTGTGTTTCTTCCTACTTTATTTTGCTTTTGCATCATCTTAAAAGTGCTCAATTGTATTTATTACTGCTTGGTGTAACTCATTCTAAGCCTTTTAGTTTAAGCACTTGGGCTTCAGACCAGTTGTTTTACATTAAGAAGGTTTGGGGTCTGCACTGTAGTGGCAGAACAGGTAGCTTACATCCTTCTAAGTTGGGAACTGCTGATTGAGGGCTCAGTGTCTGCTATTCTAAAAGTGTATTAATTCTGGTTTAATCACTTGGGCTTCAGGCCAGTTATTTTACATTAAGAGGGTTTGTGGCCTGCACTCTTGTGGGAGGAGAGGCTGGACTCCGCCCTTCTGAGCTGGGAATTTCTGGTTAAAGGCTTATAGTGCCTGCATATTTGAACTGCTTCTTACTGAAATTTGTACACCTTGTTTGCTGTAGCATAGACTAGATCCAGGCCTGCTGAATCTAGCTTTGTTTGTATAACTTGAGCACTAATCCAGGTATTCTTTAAAGTATTCAATTGTATTTATTACTGCTTGGTAGTAACTTGATTAAAGTGTAGCTATCATTCTAAGTCTTTTGGATTAAGCACTTGGGCTTCTGACCAGTTGTTTTAAATTAGGAAGGTTTGTGGCCTGCATTGTGGTGGCAGGACAGGTAGCTTACATCCTTCTAAGTTGGGAACTGCTGATTGAGGGCTCAGTGTCTGTTATTCTAAAAGTGTATTAGTTCTGGTTTAAGCACTTGGGCTTCAGGCCAGTTATTTTACATTAAGAAGGTTTGTGGTCTGCAATCTTGTGGGAGGAGAGGCTGGACTCTGTCCTTCTGAGCTGGGAATTTCTGGTTAAAGGCCTATAGTGCCTGCATATTTGAACTGTTTCTTACTGAAATTGGTACACCTTGTTTGCTGTAGCGTAGACTAGATCCAGGCCTGCTGGATGTAGCTTTATTTGTATGCTTGTTGTTTGTTTGCTTGTTATTTCCCTAAAACGCTAATTCCACCTAAAACACGGCTTTTCAGCGCTTCTGTGGATCCCTAGTGATATCTGCATTGCTTACTGTAGTTATGTCCTTGTTTCACTTGAAAGAAAGTTACTGTTTGTCGTTTTTGCATTTAAGTTACCTGTAACACATTGCATTTAAGTTACCTGGCACTTGCTCACTAAGTCAGCACTAAAAAATTAAAAGCACTATGCCCTCACAAACCTCCCCTTGAGTACCTTGTTCCCCATTGGCCCTTTTTTCAATTATAAAGGAATTCCAAATACTATTATAGCATGTCCAAAGGTCAGTTGTCAATCTCCTCTCCGGTCCAGCTGGTGAATCTGGGAATCTTGAGGCAATGTTATAACTGCCTCATGTACACAGATAACCCTCTCCTCCTCCCAACAAATTCCAACACATGTGAGAGATGCAACCATATAGCCAAAATGGAGGCTAAGCTCTCTCAACTCAGTACTGGCGTAACCAGTCAGGAGGAGAAGGAAACCACACTCACTACAATTCCAGTCTCACATAGACCTACCACAACAGCAAAATGAACACATAAACACACAAAAACATACTCTGAGGCTCCAAATAAAAATCTGCCTAAGCAGCAGAGACCTCCAAAGCAGACACCCAAGCAACCGCTACCCCAAAACAAAACACGTGCAACACATAGCTCACAAAGCCAGTGTGCCGAACAGTCACAGCCCTTAAGGCTAAACAACACACCTGATGCACTTGTAATAGGTGACTCAATCATCAGGCACACTGACGTCCTGCTCACCAGGCTGAACAAGGAGAAGGCCACGGTAAGCTGCCTGTCGGGCGCTAGGATCCGCCACATAACACAAGCACTCAGGTCACTCCAAGGCAAGTACAAATATGATTCAGTCATTGTCCATGCTGGTGTGAATGACCTGAGATGTACCTCCCTGGAATACATGAAAAGAGACATAGAGGAGCTCTCTGAGCATGTAGGCCAGGCCGGTATGACCCTGACCTTGAGTAACATCTTACCCTCACCAAGAATGATGCCACAATGTGAAGACAAGATGATCAATTTCAACAATTGGCTTAAGTATTGGTGTCATTCAAAGAGGATCCAATGCCTGTCAGCCTGGGATGACATGCTCGACAAGCCACGATGCTTCGCTAGGGACAGCTTGCACCTGTCACCCCTGGGCTTTTGGATATTGGCAAAGGCTCTTGCTACCCCCATAGTGCCATTTTTAGGCATGGCTCAAAAGACAAACCCACCTCCATAGGTATCACAAGGGATACGAAACTAAGAGTAATGCTACTCAATGCCAGAAGTCTAAACCTCAAGATGCACACACTCGAAACTCTCCTTAGCATGGAGAAAATCAATATCTGTGCAGTAACAGAAACCTGGTTCAAGGCTCCCGAGAGGACCCCAGCACTACCAGGTTATACCTCATACCATGCTTTTCGGCCCCAAAACTTGGACCGCACCACAAAAGGAGGGGGAGTATCAATATTCGTCAAAGATACCCACACCTCCAGGTTGGTGGCACAGCACGAAGCATCAGAGACTATCCATTTGCAACTAACATTGGGTAAAACTGCCTTCCAGTTTATAGCCTGCTACAGACCACCCTCCCAATCCCAGGAACCCCACTCGGCCTTCCTGAGAACACTGGAAAATATGAAGGTCTCTCCAAACACCATTATATTGGGTGACTTCAACTACCCAAACATAGATTGGGAGCATTACTCTAGCTCCAACACTCTAGCCCAAAGGTTCCTAGAATTTATAAACTCAAATGCTATGGAACAACTTATTACCACTCCCACAAGAGGAGAAAACATACTGGACCTGATCATCACCAACATGGGGACTCTATGCTCCAGACCAGAAGTGTATCCCTCACTGGTAAGATCAAACCATAAACTAATCTCACTGGATATTCACATCCCGACCCCACCCCCTGCGCAAAAAAACACAGTGAAAAACTTCTCTAAAGCAAATTTCACACTCCTCAAAACCGAAGTGGAATCCTTCAAAGCCCCCGGGCCTGTGGAAAATATGGCCCAGACCGCAGAATCCTTTATAAACACATTCTATGAACACCTTCAGGAATGCATGGATCATGCAATCCCAAATAAAACCAAGACCCAATCCACCAAAGGCAGATGTCCTGTCTGGTGGACCCCAGCCATAATCAAACTATAAAATAGAAGGAGGAAGCTACTACATGATAGAGCAAAATCCCCAAAAGGGAAGGCATCTCTGATCAGTATTAGCAAAAATCTATGGGCAGACATAAAATTGTCTAAGGCCAGCTTCGAGAGAAAAATTGCACAGGACACTAAGAATAATCACAAGGCTTTCTTTAGTTATATTAGGAACCTGGGTGGGAATTCCCAGATATGCTTAGAATTAGTCCAAAATGACAAAAAAATACACCGAACCCACAGACATTGCCAACATCCTAGCTGACAGGTTCAGCACAAACCCCCCCCCATCCCCACCAAAAAGGCAAATATCTATCCCAGCAGAGTGCTGCCCCTCTGACATCTCAGTTGCTCAGGTAAGAGCTGCCCTCTCCAAAGCAAAAAACACAGCATCAATGGGACCTGACGGTGTCCCGGGCTGCATCCTACATGAACTCCAAGAAGAGCTAAACCCAAACATAAAACTACTATTCAATCTCAGCCTTACTACAGGATATGTACCCAAAAAGTGGCGTACAGCAACAGTGGTCCCTCTCCACAAAGGTGGTGCCTCAACGGACCCTGGAAACTATCGCCCCATAAGCCTGACTAGCTTGGTCTGCAAAGCTATGGAAAGGATCATCATGGACCTCATAAATAAAGATATTGGGGACCTACAGACACTGGATCCTACCCAGTTCAGCTTTGTTAAGGGCAGATCCTGCCTCTTAAACCTGGTTGATTTCTTTGAAACAGTCACCAAGGCCATTGACGAGGGGAAGGTGGTCCACACAGCCTACCTGGACCTCACAAAAGCCTTCGATACAATACCCCACTCGGGCATTATAGATAAGCTCACCAGCTTAAATATAAACCCCTATGTCACTAGATGGGTTGCAAACTGGCTCAAGGACAGAACCCACATGGTTAGAATTGCTGGAGCCATGTCAGACTCCAAACCAGTTACAAGTGGCATCCCACAAGGCTCAGTCCTGGGACCTCTCTTGTTCGGTATATATTTCTCTGAGGTACAGGCCAACACGGAAGGACTGTGGCTGACCAAGTTCGCAGATGACTGCAAACTGGGCGCCATAATCGTCTCTCCAGCTAACACTAGCATCCTCCAAGAGGGCCTCATAGAAACAGACAACTGGTGCCAGAGCCATGGCCTCAAGCTAAACGCTAAAAAGTGTATAGTCATCCCCTTTGGCAAAAACAAAGTGCCCACAAATTATCACATAGGTGGTAATCCATTAAGTACAGAAGAAGTAATTAGGGACCTGGGGACCCAAGTTGATATCAATCTCTCATTTGACAACCACGTGGCCAAAGTGGTTAGAAAAACATTTTATATAGCCCACCTAATCATGAAGGGATTCACATCTAGATCAGGGGAGGTCATCGTGCCTCTTTACTCATCCCTCATCAGGCCCATAATTGAGTACAATGCCCCTTTTGGGATGTACCTTACCAGACACCTGCAGCAACTGGAAAGACTCCAAAAGTACCTCACCAAGAGGATCAAAGGGCTCAAACAGATGCCATATGCTGCCCGGTTAAAGAAACTCCAGCTCTACTCAGTGGCATACCGCCTGCTCAGAGACGATCTGTGCCTGACGTATAAAGCCATGTCCAACCCGGAATTAATGGACATTCTGCACCTCAGAAAATCCAAATCCCATCGAGCTACACGCTCGAGAGACTTGAACCGCAGCACTGAAATAAATAGGACATGCTGTAGGGACAGATTCATAACCCAGAGGTTCCCTTCACTCTGGAATAAAATCCCAGTCTAGGTTAGGCAGAGTCCCTCATTGACTCTCTTCAAGAAGAATCTTGATGAGTGGATGGGAGATCGTAGGTTTACCCCGGGTATCACTTCTGTGTCACTGTTAGACAGAGGCACAGTATGCTAACCTTGAAAAAGGGCATAGCAAAATTAATTTAAAATGGGTGGCGAAAGCCAAACACACTCTGGCTAGGCTTATAAATGCCCTAGGGCAGATAGCCCAGTATGAACCTATGAACCAACCTGCGCATAGACGGTGCTAATGTAGCAAACGAGAGCAAGAAATGGAACATAAAATGGCAGGTAGTGAATAAGGAAGCAGGTAGCAAGTAATAATATGAATGTTTATTTAAATCCAAGAATAAGAACTCAAAATCCAATAAAGCTATAAAAAATTTTAAAACATAGGCACTTTCATCCTGGTTATCTCCCAAGACTTCATCAGATAATTAAACATCAATTAACAGATAGTTTAAATAGTTCAAAATAAATCACATGTATGACAGCTAATCATCTTAAAAGGACCTTAACCCGAGTGCAAAAAATTGCTTAAATATAAGATGTTCATTTCATACAGCTTTAACATATACAATAAATAAAAATATATAAAAATATGTAAAAAATATATATGTGTGCATTTGAAAAAACTCTATGAACAGTTAAAAAACATTTTTTATTCCTATACATGGAATAAAATGCTTTGTATAAAAGCCATCCAAAGCTCTTAAAAATATAAATAATGAACTACCCCATAGTACATAGCTGAGAATCATATATTAACCAATGTAACCAGCTCAAATAATGTATAAAACTCCTAAAATATCTAAGAAAACCAGTAGATAGGAAAAAATTAAAATAAAATGAAATTAAAAAAAAAATAATACTCTCAAGTATATAAAATTGTATAAGTACAATACAAAAACTATATAGCCATAAAGAATAACCCTATGGGGACAATCTATAAACAGATAATCTTATTAGGGCTTCCTTTATTACAATACATGCTGTATTACAATTTTCATTTAGACCTGGGGGTTTAAAAGCATCAAGTATAAGTTGCCAGTACAGCTGTCTTATTTCAAGCTGGACTGTCCATGCCCCCCCCCCCCCCCCGTTTGGTTGACTGGATCTGTTCAATTATAACAAATCTGAATTCATGCTCTGGATTCAATAGTAAGTGTTTTGCCAGGGCATTACTAGGTTTACCTTTTTTCTTCTTTTAATTTCATATAAATGTTTATAAATTCACACCTTCAGTGCTTGCTCCATTTTTCCTGGCACAAAATGGCATAAACAAAACGGCTATCTAAATATGTTCCCAATGCTAAAAATCACTGTATTTTTTCTGCATAGAAGGACTGTTGTCAATACTGTGATTAACATGGAACTCCACTTTTCAGATGGACAACATTACAAACACACGTTTGCATTTATTTGTACAATGTGTGCCTTTGTCACCATTCAGTTCTGTGCGTTAACTCCTCCTGTACTATGTTATCACCATTGGTGGACTCGATGATTGCACACAATAACAAACGTGGTAAGCCAGAGGCCATATACTTTAGCTTGAACTGCTGGGAAATACAGTTCAAAGAGTGAAGTGCCAAGCATAGACCCTTGGGGTTTGCTAATGGTGACAGCTCTGCTGGTACATGTTGATTCACCAACTTTCACATGATGTGATCTGTTAGTGAGACAGTTGTTTACCCATCAACTGACTTAAGTATTAATCCCCAGCTTGGGAGTTTATTCAATGATACCAGTGTGTATGATTGTGTCAAAACCCTAGACCAAATCACAATAGGCAGTATGTACTGTCTTACCTTCATCCAGGCCTAACACATGGAATACATGTGCTGTGACAACATCACCAATCACCTATTGCGTGACTCACCACATACACCTTCCTGATATGGTTGAATACACAATTCAGCCCACCCTCCACACAGCCTATGTTCCCATACAAGGGTGTATATCAACATGCATCCACCTGAGTTGGGGGGACAGCAGCTGATACATGCATGTATAGGGACAACCTGACTCTCCTCGACTGCGAGGTAGATCATAGACTAATATGTTATCATGGACCTCTTCTACATGTACATTAGTAATATTCCAGGTTTGTGCAACAAACCTATGTGAGTTGTTACTGCTATATCAGGTCTTCTACATCTGATAGATGTTCTCAAAAAGGTCATCGAGGGCATGCACAATGACAACAGTATCATGTTGCGGAATTTGAACAGATCAAGGCATTTGACAAAATTCCACACTGAGGTATTCACTCAGCACTGTCATATGTGGCCATAAACCGCTATATCACCAAATGGGTAGACCATTTTTATGATATACGTGGCATCTCACTTTGTTGAACTGTGTGACGTGGCATATATTTCAGGTCCATTGTTTAGGTTAGTACATCAGAGGTGTCTGCTATGCCCTTTCCTGCACATCAGTTAAGTGATTGATATCACAGATGACATACACATTTTGTGTTCAAACAGCTGCCTGAAGGACTACAGCTTGTGGGCAATCATTGATTACAGCTGTGATATTAGTATAATACAAACAGTATATGCACATACCAGAGACTCCTGCCACAGACATGACATTTTATTTTTATTTTTATTTTATTTCACATTTGTTAACCTGGTTAGTCCAAATAACAAAGACAATTTTACAATATATATATATATATATATATATATATATATATATATATATATATATATATATATACATAGTAAGGCAGTATGCTTTTGCAAAAAAGAAAATAAACTTAATAATAAGCAAGTAATTATAAAGATGAAAACACAGTACATTTCATACAGAATATATAGTTCATTAGCTAAACAGAGCAGAGCCAGCAAACTTACTGTTCAAAGAGGGAAGTACAGGAGAAATAGATAATAGAAACAGGATTAGGTTGGGTCATGGCAGGGGCATAACCAAGTATTCAGTAAAATGTTCTTCAGTTCTTTTTTGAAGTGGTTAGTGTGAGTAATGCAACATAAACTGGCAGGGAGGTTGTTCCAGAATTTTGTTATGCAGGATTTATATAAAGGATTGCATCTGCCTTGACAAGACACATGGAGTGATTTGTTGAATCAGGAAATAGACACACGACCCAAGTATAATGTGGACAACAGACCCTATAATCAGACCAATAGCTATGTGAACAATGTCCTGGAGTAGACGGTAAGTTGTACATCCACCAGCATGTGGTCACAGTGCTGACTACTCCCTTGAATGTAACATAAGTACTGGGTATGTGAAGGACATGCACATCAGAAGCCATAATAACTTCATGGTTCCCACCCTTCATCACACCAATAACTGCATACAATGCACCCTTCTTCATGTACCTCCCTACACATCTTCCAGTGATGTGCAACTGAAGTGTACCACCTTTGTCACAGCACACGGTCACACAGCTTATTGGCCATACCTAGGTATTCTTTCTGGTGAATATACACGACTGTTTGATGGTGTGGAACACCAATCAGTTGATAGGTTAATAGGTGTATAATAGGCTAATGATCACAAGGGCCTTTTTAAGCCTAGCATGTATCCCAAATCTCTGACAAGTTCTGATACCCTTGATATGTGTAATCAAGGCCTTGGGAAATGAAACACTTACAAGCAGGGGGCTGGGAGATGAACTGTTTACAGGTTGCCTGTGTCCATTAGAGACATAGGTGCCAAACCAGGGATACATTTCCTTTTCCCCGTCCAATTGTCCAAGTTGCTCTTAAATTGGGTTAGGGAGGAACTCTTTTTCACATGGATGGGGAGCCTGTTTCCGAGACCAGGTAGTCTCTGGGATATATGTCTCTCTCCTGCAGGTACTATTTATATCACAGGCAAAGTTTAAGTCTTTAGAATGGGTAATTCTGGTGCTGTTTACTTTGAAAAATGCAGGAGGTCCATCAGAGTGGGTTCTGACAATTCCCTGTATGCTAGGCATAGATGTCCCCTCAAAAGCCTGTAGGAGACAGAATACAGTGATACAGCCTTGAGGTAGTCTGCATATAATGTTTTATGTATGCCTTGTATTCTTTTAAAGAGGAACCTCTGGGGACGTTCCAATTGTTGGAAATGCCTGTTTAGGTACATTCAAAAGGGAGCATTGTACTCAATGATAGCTCTGATGAATGCCAAATACAGTGCATCAAAGACTTCCTTGGACTTAGATGGCATACCTTTGTTTATACATTGCGTAACATCAAATGATTTCCTCACTACTGTAGACACATGATGGTCAAAGGCTAGATTACTGCCTATATGTGTTCCTAAGTCCTTGACTACTGGGTCAACTCTAAGGGGTGTGTTGTCAATATGATAGTTAACAGGGGTGGATGACTTCCCAAATTATATTATTATGCATTTCTTGGTATTTAGTTATAGTCTGTCTCTTTAACACCAGTTGCTTGTCTGCGCCAGCCCTTCCTGGAGAGCATTTGTGATAGTGTGGGATTCAATGACAGCTTCTAATTTGCAGTCATCTACAAATTAGTCAGGCAGAAACCACTGACATTGGCCTTGACTTCAGAGAAGTAAATGCCAAAAAGGAGCAGTCCAAGGACGGATCTCTGAGGGACTGCACCTGTGACTTTCCTCTTTATGGAGGTGGGCTCCCAATTTCTAACTTCCTGAGTTCTGTCTGTGAGCCATTTGGTTATCCACCAGGCGACATACAGGTTTCTACCTAACCTCTTGAGTTTGTCAACAATACCTGAGTGGGATATCATGTCAAATGTCTTAGCAATGTCAAGGTAGGCAGTGTGAACCATTTTGCCATTATACATCACTTTGGTCACCTTTTCAAAGAAGTCCACCAGGTTGAGTAGGCATTACCTGCCCTAAATGAAACAAAACTGGGTTAGGCCCAGTGTCTGGAGGTTTACTATATTACTATTTATAATTTCCATGATAATTCTTTCCATGGCTTTACATATAAGACAAGTGAAACTTATGGGTCTGATGTTTCCATGGTCTGTAAATGGCCCACCTTTGTGCCGAGTAACGAATGTTGCTATTCTCCATTTATGAGGCATGAAGGCTGTTTGGAGGCTACAATTAAATACCAATACCACAGGGACTGATGGGTCATGTTTCATACTATTTAGAAGGCATCCTGGTATATTGTCTGAGTCCATTGATGTAGTGTTCTTGGCCTTAAAGACAGACAGAGCATTAAGGACGTGTTACCTAGTGATGCAGTTTTCTTGGCCTTAGAGAGGTGTTACACCAGATGAATGTATACTACCTTTTCAACTTATGCACACACTGCATACATAGGTGTTTGACAACATTAATGGCATGTATATCATTTGTGACAGTGTGGATTGTGCCATAGATATGTGTCATTCACACAAGGCAACTAGCCTATATTGCCCATACTGTCACATAAATGTATATCATTGTCCCTCCTAACACCTCCTGCAGATATCACAGTACCAGGACAGTGTGCATGGTTAACCTCATAATGTGTTGATGTATCCTAACAGTTGTCAAGTGTGTGTTTGCAGACTCATCTCTTATCACTGCAAATCAAATGTGTTATGTCAGAGGCATGGGATTACTGGTAGTATTATTCTGATATTGTCCATGACTGTGGTTGGTTCTTGTAATGTTTCAGTTATCTTTTACCTGTAGCCACCTCGTGGAGACCTCTGCTGAGATCCCACTCATATTCAGGTATACCTGTTTCCACAGCTTCCAGATATGCAGTCTACCCAACTGTATGTCAGATGCCTGATAGATGTCCTCTGCATTATTCATGTAAGGATGCTTATCTCACACACACATTCTCCCCATTGTTATGTCACCTTGTGTTACAGTCACAGACAACACATTTTCACTGTACAGTCCATACTGTACCATGTAGATATGTGTTTGGCTTGCTTGCTGTACTCTGCCTGAATATTGCTGATCTCTGTCTGCATTTCATTTTTAATTGAAGTTTTTCATTTAAGGTTTGCTTACTTTTATTTTGTATCTTATTCTTGCATTACATTTGTTTTGTTTTAAGTTTTTTGTTCTGTCTGTTGGACTTTTAAGTGGTTTTGCCAAGGGTCAGTTAGAAAAGTTAGTAAATAATTCCCTTGCAAACTGTGAATAATATCAGCTAATTAGTTGGAGGAGCTGAGAAATAGCATTCCTCATTTAGCTAGAAATGTCTCTATTTAACTGGACTGCTTGTTTGGCTTGCTTGCTTTACTCTGCCTGAATATTGCTGATCTCTGTCTGTATTTTATTTTTTCCACGCAGCTGCCCAACTGCTGTTGCATTCTTTAACTTGGTGGCTTTTGAGTTGCCCGCCCCTTCTTTAATCTGATTTTGTACAGTCCTCCCAGTCCCATCTCATCAGCCCATTCTACTGAGTACAGGCCCACCCCCTTAGGTTCCTAACTTTGAATTATTTTATGCTTCCTCCCTTCCCACTTAACTTAAAAAAAATAATAAATAAATAATTTGCACTTTATTCAGCTGCCTTTACTGTATTTGTGTTTCATCCTACTTTATTACTTTATTTTGTTTTTCTGCTTGTTCATAAAAGTGTTTACTTGCATTTATTCTGCTGCATTTATTATTGCTTGTTAGTAGCCTGATTAAATTTTAACTGTTATTCTAAGCGTCTTTGTTTTGGTTTAAGCACTTGGGCTTCAGGACAGTTGTTTTACATTAAGAAGATTTGTGGTCTAATCTCTTGCGGGAGGAGAGAAAAGTCTCTGCCCTTCTGAGCTGGGAGTTGCTGGTTGAAGGCTTATTGTGCCTGCTTATTTGAACTGTTTTTTTCCTGAAATTGCTGCATTTTGTTTGCTGTAGCATAGACCAGATTTAGACTGGCTGAATCTAGTTTTGTTTGTATAACTTCAGCAAAAAAACAGGCCATCTTTTATTGGAGAGAGTTCCCCTGAACACTAATGACAAGAGTGTGCAGTTAGAACTCATCTGATTTACCTTTATCAGACCACTAATTGAGTGCAAGGCTCCCTTCTGTCTGTACCTCACAAGATAACTGCAGCAATTGGAGAAAACATAGAGGTTTGTGACTGGGAGAATGCAGGTCCTTCAAACATCACATACATGGAAAGACTACAAGAACTGTCACTGTAACTCAGTATCCTGCAAACTGCTGAGAGGTGACATATGCCTGACCTACAGAGAAGTCTCAAACTCTGCCCTACTGCAAATACTGGACATCTGCAAATCAAGTGGGACAAGAATAACTTGGCCCAGAGTTATCAACCTAGCCTGTGACATAAATAGTACATGCTGGGGAGACAGATATATCCCCCAATGACTCACACGCCTCTGTAAAGGCTCCCACTGCATGTGAAGTAGTGCTCTACAATCACCCTGTTCAAGCGCAACCTTCACTATTGGTTGGGTTATTGTAAAGAAACCTCTGGGGAGGCACCTACATACCTCATTGACAGGCCCAGTTGCTGCTCTCAAAATTGCTCTGTTAACAATGACCATCTAAATATGCTTAATAAAGGTATTTGCATTTTTACACAGCTAAGCTTTTATTGCCTCATGTATACTGACAAACTCCTAATCAGCTATACAATGAATCTAGAATACATGCTCTCTCTCAGCTAACAACAAACCACATAGCCAACAGGTTGTCAGCACACACACTTCACCCTCTGAACAAACCTTGTGCACAACACAGAACCCCACATATCCAGAGGTACTCAGAAGGTTACCAAAAGAGCGGGGACATCACAAATGCAAACCTTCTGCACACATCACAGTCCCAACAGAACCCACTACACATAAAAACAAATGTATCAGTGTGTCAACCATTAATCCCTTAAGGAAAACACCTAAAAAACAATGTATTCATCATAGATAAATTCATACTGAGATACACAAATGTCCCTCTCACCAGGTTGTATAAGTAGAACGTCACAGTCAGCTGCTTGCCAGGTGCCAAAATCCGCAAAGTCATGCATACACTCGAGTCTCTCAACAACAAGAACAGTTAAACCTCTGTTGTACTCCATTTTGGAGTAAATGTCTTGAGACATACCTCACTGGACTACATGAAGACAGATATGACTGAGTTCTCAGATTGTGTGTCCCAGAAAGGTATGTCTGTAGCCCTAAGGAGCATTCTACCTTCACTCAGGATGATCCCTCAATACAAACAAAAGAATTATCACCTTCAACAATTGCCTTAGCTACTGGTGTCACTCTGGGGGATCCAGTATTTCTCAGCCTGGGATAATACGGTTGACAGACCATAATGCTTTCCTAGGGATGGCCTTCATCTGTCAACTCTTGCAGTTAAGTTACTGGCTACGGTACTTGCCTCCCCCATAGTGCCTTTTTAGGCAATGTCATAAGACCAAAATTCCTGACATAAAAATATCCTCAAAAGAGAAATTCAAGGTTATGCTTCTTAATGCTACAAATGTAAATCAGAAACTACACTCAATGGAGGCACTACTTACTTGGGAAGATGTTGATGTTTGCGCAGTCACAGAGAATACTCTGGCCATGAAAAGTTAAAATACCTTGCACACATTCAGGCCACAAAATGAACATGAAAGAACCAGAGGAGAAGGTGTATCCATCTTCATAAAAGACAAGTACACCTCAAGATTGGTTAAGCAGTATGACTCCCTAGAGTTACTCCACGTCCAACTAACTGTAAGAAAGACCCCTACTCCATGTCATTGTTAGCTATAGGTCTACCAACATGAACCATAAAAAACACACAGTGCCTTCCTCAACCTACTTGAGTCACTCATAATACAGCCAAACACTCTAGACATGGGTGACTTTAACTATACTTCCATCGGTTGGGATATATATATATATATATATATATATATATATATATATATATATATATATATATATATATATATATATATATATATATAAGCTCAGACATGCATCCTTGACCTAATACTCACCAACATGGGACATCATTGTACCACCCCATGTGTGAGACCCTCACTGGTAAGGTCTGTCCATAAATCAGTCATGTTTAATGTAACAATTGTACCCCCCCCCCCAGGATCCAACAGGTTGAAAAGCTTCTCCAAAGAGCAAATTATAGCCGCCTAAGTGATGTCATAAATAGTTTCAAACCTCCTGCTACCAATGACATTAAAGACTCCTGTACTAAGTTATACAAAAATGCCCCATATACACACCTTTACAAGTGTATAGACTTAGCTGTACCAGAATGGATCAAAACTTGCTCTCAAAAAAAACAAACCACCCTGGAGGACATTTGGCATAAATAGGTTATACAACAAGAGAAAAAAACTGATGTCCAGTAATTAGAGGGAACTCAGCAGAAGAACACCCTCCATAGCCTGAACAAGCAAATGAGACATCTTGTAAAGTCCTCTAAAGCTAATTACAAAACCATATGAGCATCTATAGCTAAGGATGATCACAAGGCATTCTTTAACTGTGCCTGTAATGCAAAATGGAAGGCCCAGCTTTGCACCAAATTCATAGTGGATGGTACCATTCAGACTGAACCTGAGGACATCACAAACCTGTTAGCACACAGGTGTGGCATAAACTTCACACCCTTGTCTCCAGCAATCATACTCCAAAGCATATCTGTCACCAGTTCTCTACCTATTATCTCCTAAGAACAGGTCATAACTGCACTCAACAAGGCCAAAAACATAGCTTCTATGGGACCAGATAACATCCCAGGCTGCTTACTAATCAGTGTAAATCAAGAATTATTGGAACCACTTGGTACTCTCTTCAACCACAGTCTAAGTACTGGCTTTGTCCTGGTAGAGTGGAAAAAAGTAACGGTAATCCCCTTGCACAGAGGGGGTCCCTCAACTGACTTGGGGAGCTATAGACCAGTAAGCCTGACTAGTCTTGTGTGTAAGGCCATGGTGAGAATTATGAGAGACCTTATCAGCAAGGACATTGGTGACTTTCAAAGTCTTGACCTGACCCAGTTTGGCTTCGCTAAGGGTAGATCATGTCTGGTAAACCTAGTGGAATTCTTCAAGAGTGTCATCAAAACCTTTGTTGAAGGCAAATCAGTACATTCTGCCTATCTGGATTTGGCTAAGGGCTTTTACACAATCCCACGCTCAAGCATCATTGAGAAACTCACCCAGCTGAGGATTAACCCATACAACATTAGATGGGTAGCCAACTGGCTTACCAACAGAATGCATACAGTCATAGTTCGAGATTCCACCTCTACCAGTAGACCTGTTACCAGTGGTGTTCCACAAGCGTCTGTGCTGGGCATCCTACTGTTTGGACTTTATTTCTCAGAAATTCAGGCAATACCAAGTTCACTGACAACTCCAAACTGTATTCACTCACTAAATCCCCAAACGATGTCAACATACTACAAAATGGGCTTACATACATAAATGATTGTTGCCAAAGTCATAGACTTAAACTTAACCCTCCCCCCCCAAAAAATGCACTATTATCCCTTTCAGCAAAGGAGAGGTCTTTGCAAATTACACTATTTATAATACCCCATAAGTTCCAAACCAATGGTGACAGATTTGGGAATGTAGGTTGATAGCGACCTCAACTTTAATCATCATGTGTCCACAGTGGTAAGGAAGGGCTTTTATGTTGCACACTTCATAAGTAAGGGCATAGCATCCAAAGACTAAGGATGTTATCAATCCACTGTAATTGTCCCTCGTCAGACCAGTAATAAAGTACAATGCTCCCTTTTGCATGTACCTCACCAGAGACCTGCAGCAGCTGGACAGACCTAAGAAGTTTTTCACTAAGAAAATCCAGGGACTTCAACACATGACCTGCATGGACAGACTGAAGGCCCTGTCACTGTATTCTGTATCTTACAGACTGAGGCAACTTGTGCCTGGCCTACACAGCACTCTCAAACACTACCTTAATGGAAGTGTTTCACCTCAGAAAATCAAATGGGAGAAGACTCACTCAATGAAGGGAGCTTAACCTAACCTGTGACAGCAACAGAACATGCTGGAGAGACAGATATGTCTCCCAGAAATTGCCACTAATATGGAACAAACTCCCAGTTCAGATGAAACTGAGCTCCTCACTAACCCTATATAAGTGTAACATGGACAATTGGATGGGAAATCATACATTTACCCCAGGAGGTTTCATCTATGTTACTCTTAGACTGGGGCAACCAGTGCTGATCATGGATTTACAAATATGGATTACATATCTTGGTCTATAAGGAAACAATGGTACAACGTTGCTGGGCTTAAAAAGGCCCTAGGGTCATTAGCCTACTAACATCATTAGGAACTTAGGGCTATTATAGTAGTAACTTTGTATGAACTTATGAAGCTATGACCTATGCAGGCTTACCAACATCTTGTCTCACACATAGCTTGCTGATGTCATGTACTATAAGTTCAGCTGCAGTCTTGCAAAAGTCAGACTTGTGCTGTGGCACTTGCTTTAAATACTGCATTCTGTATTCTGTGTACTTAGGTAGGTGTTCTATTCTCACTGAGTAAACTGTGTGTGTGTGTGTGTGTGTGTGTGTGTGTGTGTGTGTGTGTGTGTGTGTGTGTGTGTGTGTGTGTGTGTGTGCGCGCTTCTACTTCACATTACAGAGAGTCTTTTACCTCAGAATGTGGGACACTGTCATTACCATATTCTGAAAAGAAACTGCTGATGTCATCAGCTATATCAGATTTTTGGATATGCAGACATCCCACTGGGGCATGGTCAGACACTGGCCTGGAGGCCAGGCAAATGTCACCTCATTTTATACAAGACAGACTACAGTGACATGGCTTTTAGTCTATCCACATATGTCATGGCATGGTTTGTAGTCCCTGTGTTAACTTGCTGAGAAAGCCCTGTGGTCTCTCTAGCTGCTGCATGTGTCTGTTGAGGTACATGGAAAAGAGAGCATTATACTGCATTATTATTCTGATGATATTTGACTACAGTGCTGTCACACAATCCTAAGATCTGAATATGATGGCGTGACTTATGATGTGCACCATATGTTTGCCTGGAAATCATAAAAGAGAGAAGTTAAAAAGTAATGATTCACATTGCAGCTTCTGACTTCACAATCCTTACAACAGCATTCACTATAGAGCTGTGTAATTTTAATGCTATCAACTGTCTAACTTTTCAAGGCCAATAGAAGTCAAAGGTACAAAGAGCTGTTCAACAACACAAATGCAGACATACTAAGCACTATTTTAACTAAGCATCCTGAGCATCAGACACAGTTTTTGTATCCCTGAATACAAATTTTAGAAAACAGGGATATGTCACAGTTATCATCACCTGCACAGGGTATTATGTGGAGGTCATTACAGAGACAAGTTAGAAAGTAATGATACACATAGCAGTTTCTGACTTCACAACCCATACAGGAGCATTCACTACAAAGTTTCAAAATTCTGATGTTATCAACTGTCTAACTTTTGCACATGGTGTTGTGTGTGGGGTCAAGAAGCCTAGGCTGATACAAAAGGTCAGTGAATGTGTGTGTTAGTAAGAAGGAGAAGAAAGCCGACAATGAGATAAAACAACAACTGGCCAGTCAGGCAAAATGATTGACTGTTGTGTGTGTGTCTGTAGGGGTATTCCAGGTGAAATTGGTGTGTGAGCATCTGCATGAAAGCAGCCAAGCTCTGTGCTAGCTCTACATCTTGGTCTGTCAGGTGTTAGCCATGCATGGTAGAGGTGGCAGTTCATCATTGTCAACCCTGACCACAAGAACTGCCTCTGCTAGGAGTTGCACTGGCATCTCCACATCCAAGGTCAGATGCACTGCTACCTGAATGTGACTAATGTCTGCTGGATGAGCTCCCTTCATAGCGATGCCCAGGACCATGAACCCATGGACTGCCATGTCTGGGTGTGGACAGCACACTCACTGAAAGAGCAGTGAAAACATTTCCACTATTGGAACATGATGATGTTCCATTCCCAGCAGACATTCCATCACACACCACTCATTCCAACATGTCATTCATCCAATCCAGTGAATCAGCAAAATGGTGGCGGCAGTCATGCATGTCAGACTGTGTCACATCCACAACCCTGAGCATTTGAAGCACATATGAGAATGTGCCTGTACCTCCATGATGGCTCTAAACATACATTGAGTGGCACAGGACGTGACACCTGCACCAGGTGAAGCAGGGACAGCAGGCCCCTTCCGATCAACCCTATCAATCCTCCTGTGTGACACCTCACACACACTTTTGTTATGTCCAGACTCAACAGGTACTGAAGCCACAGTAACCAGACTTTCCTGATCAATGTCCTCGCCCTCCACCTGTCCAATATCTGTGGGCTCAGTGGACTGGGTAGGCATAAGCCTACTGGCTGTGTCCAATGGAAATGCAGTTGATGGCTGTATGTCAACCTTTGTGTCAGATACAGCCTCTGCACACCCTCGACTGTGCCTCAATTTGGCCACCATTATCATCAGAGTTTGCTAATACACTGACATCAGGTGGCATAGGGCCCACACTCCCACCATCATGATCACCTGTGATAAAACGCAAGAAACACAGAAATACATTAAAACCTGCATTACTATCGTGCAATATATGCTAACAAACTAACAGTGCTGCCACTATTACAGACAGTATACCAGTACACAAAACAGGCCTGAGATCAAAATCACACAGTACAACATATCTTTAAGTTGCTCAGCAGTACTGACATAAAAAATATTTGGCTAACCATCTGCAGAAGACATATTGCACTGTAGTCAAGCAAGAACTAAGGACAACATTATCACAATTAACAGTAACAAAGGGAGTAATACATTTACCCCTTTATATGTGCATTGTCTAGTTTTAACAAGAATGTGGATGACAACTCAATCTAAGCTTATAACTGTAGCAATCTTCAATCCCCCTAAAAAAGACGTGACACAGAATTACCTTATTCATTTCAATTGACTTACTATACAACATTATTCAACTCTTCAGATAACAAAGCCTACCTGGAAGCTCCTCCTGGGACATCCTTTCTGTCTCAAAAGGTGCTGCTCCTGCATCTAGTACATGCTGTCCTGCACTCTCCTGGAAGCTGTCTAGATCTCTGATATTGGCCAAGAACTGTTCATTGGGGGTTAGTGGTGGTTCCCTAGCAGGCCCTCCTTCCAGTAGCCATTTAGTCACGGCTCATTGCAGCTGTTCACCTACATGCAGTTGTGATCATGTCAGTGGCCTTGTGGGACATCTGTTAATATGTTCTGCAATGGCCACCCAACCTGGACAATCTGCTGTCATATTTGCATCCTGCATGCCATATCACCCTGTACCCTTTCCAGGAGAAAAGAACCATGTTGCCAAAACCCATCCACAATAACTTAATTTTCCCCATCAGTAAAGGGGGGTCTCTGAGGATTGACACACCTGTGTAGCATAATTGTAGGTGTCCTAAAAGACAACAGAAGTATAATACACATAAGTATCACATAACTACAAAATAACTGTTTCCAGATAAAACAGAAAAAGTAGCCAGTCAGTATTAGCCACTGGAGAAACATAAAACAGTCTACAGATGTGAAATACTAACAACAGTCAGGATTCAAGATAAGGAGACAAACATGCCCATACCATCAGTACACTTCTAGATAATGCATAAAGATAACAGCGTAAAAGCCTTTGCTTCACAGTATTCTTCAATACATTCCAGCATATGCAGTATGTAGGTGACAAAATAACTCACTTTTGCTCATCCAAAAAGAAAAGTCTTTGCTTGTTTTTGCCATAGCAGTAACTCAGCTTTGCCCCCCAAAAGTAGAGTGTAACCTTGTATGTGCTATAACAGTAACTCACCTGGTATTTAGCTGGTTGTGTGAAGACTGACTTCAGTTCTTTGCTGCAAAGCTGTGTGACAAAGAGAGATAAGGCACCTATCCTGTTTTTTGAAGGTGCATTGGAGTGAGAGTTGAAATCCAGACCTATGTAGAAATATCTCATGTGTACTAAGATTTTCTACTGTGTATGTCATGGATTGCATTTCCCTATTTCAACTATTTCTCCCTTTTTTGTGTTTTTTTTTTTTTGTTCAGCCACTGTTTGCACGATGCGCCACTTAGCGCAAACACAAGAACCAGAGAAAAGAATGTCAGGCTTGGCTGTGCTTATCTTGTTTGTACGAAGTGTGGCAGTGTGCAAACAGGGTAAGTGGACTACCCAGAAAGCAGACAGTCAAAAACAGAAACTGGATACATTCAATCAATGCTATTGCCTGTGACAACAGGTATAAGTGTAGGGCTGAAGTACAGATGGTACAGGGTGTGCAACTTTTTTTTTCACTGTTGTGACATTGCAGTTTATAGCAATGAACTGAAACACGAACAGCTGTTAATTCAACTCTCTTGTGGCAACAGGTGTAAATGTAGAACTACCATACACAGGGTCATGGGTTCAAATCAACATACACTTTTACTGTCGTTCCACTTCCCAATATATTATATTATATTCACACTCACTTTTAACACTTGACAAAGTGTAGATGATATTGCTTTATGTATGAAGGCTGAGACACTAATACGGTCTCAGTTATTTATTTATTTATTCATTTATGTATTTATCTATGTATTACCACATTTATTATCAAATCTATGACTGTGGGTATACTGTGTATTATGTTCCTGTAACTATATTTCTGCTATCTGGACTGGCATGCCCTTCACATTTGCCTAACACACATACACAACTGCCTGTATTACCACATTTATTATCAAATCTATGACTGTGGGTATACTGTGTATTATGTTCCTGTAACTATATTTCTGCTATCTGGACTGGCATGGCCTTCACATTTGCCTAACACACATACACAACTGCCTGTGTAATTCTTCACAGCTTGCCAATGTTTTGCACTGCTTACCATTACACAAACATGGGCTTAGGGGTGAGCACTGCTGAGCACCGTGTTTGCGAGATTGTAAGCAGTGTGCAACATTTTCAAACAGTGCACACACTCCCAGTAAATGAAATAACTGGAACTGGCAGGAACCCATCAGTCTCCATTGCTCTTGATCCTTGGTAGACATGGCAATTATTCGTGAAGAGGGTATGAGATTTAGGGCTCAGAGATGGGGTGTCCAGGAGTCCAACATTTTTATTGGACTCCTAGTGAAACACCACAGTGCCAGTCTACTGCGGGTGGACTATTCCGGGCCCCATTATAAGTCAGAGGCATTTGATAGTTTGGCCTGGTGACCAATGTAGGCACCACTTTAGTGACCTATGTCAGAGGAAGAGAGATACCCTTGATGCTTGTAATGAGGAATATAGGATAGAGGACATCACACAGATGTGTAAGTATCAACTACAGAGAGTACCTGTAAGGTTTAAAAGCTGAATACAGGCAAGAATGGCATCTATAATGGTATTCAGTTCCGTCCTGTTTTTTTCCACAGCTGCCATGAAATGGAAGTGAAGGTTAGGACCCATGTCAATAGATTGGCAAGAATGAGGTAGTCATGTGGTATGCAGCAGAAGAGTACTGTTATTGTAGCATTAAAAGTTAAAGATAGCTGTTCTGGTATTTTATAGTTATATCAAATCGAGCATGAATATCTCAACTGTAAAAGCAAGGATGCATACATTAGTCTGTAGCACAAACCAAGAGTCCAATATTACAATATCAAATTGAGTGTGCATATCTCAATTGTAAAAGCAAGTATGCATGCATTAGTCTGTAGTACAAACCAAGAGTACAATATAATACTTTAGTCAGAGGTTGTGGGTTCAAATACCACACTTCCCAAATATATAATACTGTTAATTCTTCAGTTATGTGTAACTTAAAGGTTTAAAGTAAAAGCTCTATACCAGTAGCACACATGCCCTGCTGTAAAGTGTAATCTGTATAACTGGAACACCCATATGTGCAGTATATGCACATGTAAAGCAGTACTTGCTGCAATCTGTAGTATAGTGTGCATCTGTTAGGAGATGGTAGTCTTAAAAGTAAAAGTTATCTGTTAAGGTTGAGATAATAGAGTCAAATAACTGTATTAATGCATTGCACTGTCACATATGAAAGTGCTAATCTTATCTCTTTTTTCTCACCCCAACCCCTAACTCTCTTTTTTTATTTTATTTTTTTAATGTTATGCTTTATTTTATTACGTCTTCAAAATGTGTCCATGTCACCCATGTGTACCACATCATGAAATGCTTCACAGTGTAATTGGGTAGGCCTGACTTACAAGATCCACCTGCTCCATTTCACTGGCTAGGGCACCATTGCCCAGCATGTCTGGGAGCCAACCTGGCAGCACCACATCTGCAGTATCTGCTTCCTCAGGTAGTCATACTGGGAGCCGTGGCAGAGGTAGTGAGTTTATCACCAGCACAGAGTTGCCAAGAATTGTGCTTAGGTTTGTGTGCTGCACTATTGGTGCACACCTATACCAGCTGGAGAAGCTGCTCTCATTCTATGAAGTACCAGGAGAAGGAGATGTCAAGCACTCCAACCAGTGGTGAAGTATGATACCAGTAATGACAGTCCAGTGGGTGAGGACTCAGTTCTCACTGTCACCCAGCTTGATGACCATGGGTCCTGGATGTCCCCACCCTCACCCCATCCACGGTGTCCACAGACTTCTTGCGTCCATCACCTTCCCTGTATCTTGTCTTGTTTGTCTTGTCTGTCTGCAATTCTTCCTCACCTATCCAGCTTATCAGACCCAGACATACCTATGTCCCTTACTAACAATCTTCTCTCTCTCAAAAAAAAAAAAAATAGGAACCTGTCCCAAAAAAAAAAAAAAAAAAAAAATCATCCCATACATAGATCCCCATTTTGCACCCATGAATACTTGGCATACTTGAGTAGATCTAACTGCCTGTACATCATGATTGTGTTGTGGTCATCCCTCTCTCTGTAGTTGACAGTCCAAATTCACCTAATATTTTGCATATATTATCAGTTTTTACTGCTGAAAAAATGGTTAGCTATGGTTCTTTCTTATCTCCCTCCTTCACATTCCTGTATTCCTTTCCATGTGTTCTTCCCCCTGTTTGCTCTCCATTTATTTTCTTTAATGCATTATTGTGCGTTGGTGTGCATTATGCACCAAGCTGCAGCAACGGTAATATGAAAGTAGTTAAAAGTATTACACACAGTTGTATTTGAACCCAGTACCATCTGTCCCCAAAAAGGGATGTATCACTTCATTAACTGCATTAACACCTGCTGTCACAGAATCAGTTAAGTAGCAGGTGTATTCCAGAGACACAGAACTGTCAGACTTTAGCAATGCTGGAGAAGTAATGGATCCCTTTACTTTTTGGGTTCCATGTTTGCATGGAGGTGTGCATCTCGCACTAATGGGGAGTGGTGTTAAAATGATGCTTTTACCACTGTTCAATACCAGTTAACACCACTGCAGTATGCCAACACACAGCAACACATCTTGTATAAGCAATTCATGTCATTAAATTATCACTCTGTAATGAAAAGTATTTTAAGGTATGATATACAGGTCTATATTAAAATTTCGAAGTCTGACAATATCGAATATGATATTGTCGACACGAGAATACCGAAAGTGAACTACATTGAATGTTTAAACAGAAAATCTCTGTAGGGGGAGATTTCCGTTTACTTCAATGTAGTGCGTTCTCAGAGTTTGTATATTTAAGTAGGGAGGGTGTGGGGGGTGCACACACTATTTCGTTTTTTTTTTTTTATTTGCTATTTTTTTTTTTTTTTTGGTTTGGATGGTTTAAGACTTCGATCACTAAAGTTCGATCTTTAGTGATTCGAAGTTTTAAACCTTCAAGATTATAATATAGACCCATGATATACACCTGTATTTGAACCAGAACCATCTGGCTCCAAAAAGGAATGTATCACTGCATGAACTGCATTAACACCTGCTACAACAGAGTTGGTGAAGTAGTAGGTATATTCCAGGGACTCAATACTAACTGTCAGACTTTAGGAATATGCCTCACATTTGTGCAGTGCTTAGCAGTGTGCAAACACATGTATCTAGCATGTGTATACACTTTGCTAACCATTGAGCAAATCTGCTGCTTGTTATGCTATGGAAATGTATACATTATGCTGTATTACTGTTCTTTACTGTCCATTTCCTTTGTATGGCATGAAATTACATGCAGAAACATTAGAAACTGAAGGCCCTATCTAACTATACAGTATGTCATATATTTAAAATACATCCATGTGTTGGCAGCCCCCAGAACTACAACTCTGTGGTCTTAGTACGTTTTCCACAAATATGTCCTTTAATAAAAACAGGCATACAGTGTAACATAACCAGTAAATCCAGGTAGTACAGATTGCTGCTCTGTTGAACCATTTATACTTTCTCATGACCTTTCCCCTTGTTTGTTTGTTTTTTCATCCAGTCAAGTCACTTGAGGTATTCTCCCCCACCCACATATACACCCATTCAGTGATTTTCTTTCTTACTACAGACAGGTTTCTCCAGCTGAAAACCACCAGCTAGACTGCACCCTTCAACATAGTGGCAATGTAGGTGCTAGCATATTGTCACTGTCCTACCAACTGTAGTTCAGACCACCCTGTCATAGTACCTATGAACTACTGTAAAAGCAGTTACAGGACAGCACACTCACAAGACAATCTATTTCCCAATAGTGCAATTTCCTAATTCCACCTGTTTCATATTCTTGTGCCTCTGACACCAATTTTACTATCCCACTAGGTGACAGCAGATACACAGGTATCGGTCTCCTCTCTACCGATACCAGTAGAGTGGTGTAGGCCATTCTTTCTTTCTGCCAGCTATCCATCCCACCTTCTGGCTTCCTGGGCCAGCTCACAAGTGGTGACTAAAACAAATGCTCAATGCAGAGTAGCCCCATATACCGACTAGGCCGTGGTACCATCCTTTACTTTCAAAAGCTAAACCTAACTCATATTTAATTCTGGTGCAGGTTATCTAGACCCCTGGTGCACATTATGATATAACTCACTTAATGGGCTGACTACCATATGATAGATTGTTTTTGGTGCCACTTTTTCATTCCTGGTCCAGCCCCACTCCGTTTGCCCTCTGTGAACTCAGGCTCACTCCACTCCTCTACCCTGCCCCCAATTCTCACCCACCCCCTCTACCTCTAGATTTATTCTAAACTCAGATCACCTGACCCTCTGAACCACACCAGCCATCCAGTCAAACATCACAGAACATTACTTATTCTAACCCACATTCCATCTGTATCAACAAAACATCACCCAGTGTAACTCCCTCATCTTGGTCCAGCCTTCCTACTAAAACAATATCGAAACCTACTTCTCATTCTCACCCAACCCACACCCTCCTCAAGTACAATAACAGCCTTTTCCTACATAACACCATTCCAATTATGACCCACATTCCCCAGACTTGACTCTGTTATACACTCCTACTACTAGCTTTCCTACTCACCTGTCTCTCTGTAGCCTCCATTAGCACCTCTTATCACTTCACAATCACTCACTGCATCAACTTCAAATCCCCCACCCTACCCCACAGCATTATCAATACTCCATTCATACAAGCATATTCCCAGCTGTATACAGCCAAACCCCCATACATCTAACCTCCCCTATTTATTACCTCTCCCCATCTAAAAAGCAACCAAGTTTCAATTTTCACTCCCTAATCAGGCACTACCTAAAAACTAGCACCACTTTAACTACCCAGTTACTACTAGAAGGTGATATTCACCCCAACCCTGGCCCAATAACCCCCACAAATGATCGATGTACTTTCCACCTTCCATCTAAACACAAATCCACTGACTTATTTATACTAAACGTGAACATCCACAAGATTATGAATAAAACAGAACTTCATGCCACCATCTCCTTACATAACCCCAATATTATACTCATCACAGAGACGTGGCTTAAACCACATATCAAGGACAATTCCATTACCCCACCCAGTTATAACATTCTCAGGGCAGACTAGCTACATAAAAGAGGTGGAGAGATAGCCCTGCTTCACAAAACCAACAACCTAAAACTTCAACTCCTACAAAAAGAACCCCCCAACTTCAATAATGCAGAAACTATATTTATAAAACTCTCCTTAAACCAACATAAGCCTCTAAACTTACTGGGTATCTATATATCCCCAGGTGATAACCTAACCATCTTAGAATCCATACTTCACTGGGCCTCCTACTCCCTTCCTCAAAAAACTATCATATTAGGTGATGTTCATAGGTAGATACTAGGCTATCGGCCCTGGGGTCTATACAAGCCCAGCCAAAAAGTTACCCTGGCTTTTGCCACCCAAGAAAATGATTTTTCTGTGCCACTGTCGAGCAGAGCCACAGAAGTGATTCTCGGGGTGAATTTCCTATTTTCCATCCAATCATCAAGATTTTTCTTGAAGAGTGCTAATGAGGAGCTTTGTTTGACCTAGATAGGTAGTTTATTCCAGAGTATGGGAAGTCTCTGGGACAGGAATCCCTCCATGTTCTGTTTATTGTGGTGACAAGGTTTAGGTCCCTAGAGCATGTAGCTTGGAGGGATTGGGATTTCTTTAAGTGGGGCATGTCCAACAGCTCTGGGTTTGACATAGCTTTGTATGTTAGGCAGAGATCACCTCTGAGTAGGTGATATGCGATGGAGTAAAACTGGAGTTTTTTAAGACGGTCTGCGTAGGGCATCTGTTTGAGGCCAGTAATCCTCTTTGTGAGGTATTTCTGTGACCTTTCCAGTTGTTGTAGATGTCTTGTGAGGTGCATACCAAAAGGGGCATTGTACTCTATAATGGGTCTAATGAGTGATGAGTAGAGAGGAACAATGACCTCTTTTTTTCTGGATGAGAAACCTTTTGTGATGAGGTGTGCCACACAGAAGGATTTCCTGACTACTGTGGCGATGTAATTATCAAAGGAGAGACTACTGTCCACCTATGTCCCAAGGTCTCTTATCACTCTTTCGGTGTTAAGTATACTAGCGCCTATGTTGTAGTTCATGGGTACAGAGTTTTTACCAAAGGGGATGACAATGCACTTTTTGGCATTGAGCTTGAGGCCATGGCTTTGACACCAGGCATTTGTCTCAGTGAGGCCCTTTTGTAGGATGTCCACATCAACTGGAACTCCATCCACTCTCCTACACCCACCCATCACATTACCCTTTATAACTTCACCCAACTTATAGATTCTCCCACATGTATTGATAAGGTCACTAAAAGGGAATCTATACTAGGCTAGATTCTCACCAATCAACCAAATACTGCCCACCAAAGTGGCACACTGCCTAACTCTCTGTGACCACAACCCCACTTTTATCCTTAGACACAAACTTAAAACTAATAACTCCCCCTCCCTTCTACAAACCCGCCCCGACAAAGATTTTTCCAGAGACCACTTCTTAAAAGCCTTGAAATATTGTAACTGAGCTCGCATCAAAACCCTTCCACTAGACAATAAAAGAACTAGGGAGACAGGTGGACAGTGGTCTCACCTTTGATAACCACATAGCTACAACAGTTATAAAATCCTTCTACGTGGCACACCTCGTCATTAAGGGATTTTCATCCAGAAAAAAGGAGGTCATTGTCCCTCTGTACTCATCCCTCATTAGACCCATTATAGAATACAGTGCCCCATTTGGCATGTACCTCACAAGACATCTGCAATAACTAGAAAGGCCACAGAAATACCTCACAAAAAGAATCACAGGCCTAAAGCAGATGCTTCCTGCTGACTGTCTAAAGAAATACCAGCTATACTCTCACACATCACCTACTCAGAGGCGATCTCCGCCTAACATACAAGGTCATGTCAAACCCAGAGTTGTTGGACATGCCACACTTAAAAAAATCCCAATCCCTCAGAGCCACATGCTCCAGGGATCTTAACCTTGTCATCACAATGAATAGAACATGCTGGAAGGATAGGTTCCTGACCCAGAGACTCCCCATACTCTGGAATAGGCTGTCCATACATGTCAGGCAGAGCGACTCAATGACCCTGTTCAAGAGGAACCTTGATTGGATGGGAGATAGGAAATTCACAACGGGGATCACATCAGTAGCCCTGCTAGACAGCGATCCAGGAAAGTAAATATTTGTGGGAAGATATAGCCAGGGAATCATTATGGCTAGGCTTGTATAGGCCTTAGTGCCAATAGTCTAGTACCTACTTATGAACCTATGAACAAGGCAGTTGAGTACTTCAACTCCACATTCCTAAACATCCTCAAACAACTAGCCCCAATAAAAACACTTAGGGTATGTAGTAACCCTACCCCCTGGCTCCAGAAAACCACAAGAGCCCTACTTAGAACCAGGGAGAAAGCCTGGAAGACCTGGCACTATAAAAGATCACCCACAACTAGTCAAGTCTTTCTTGAACTCCCAAATAAAGCAAAAAAGCAGGTAACACTTGGCAATCAAAATTGCTACACTTCTCTACAAAACAAATACAGCACCAAACCACAAAAATTCTGGGCAAAAATAAATAACATCCTCTAACCCCGCAAATCCACTACACCCCCCTGATATAACAGACACAGACTTGGACATAACTTTCAGCTTTAATAACTATTTCACCTCCTCGATATTTAAACTCTTAAACAACATTACTCCCTCCAACACCCCACAACCCCTTCAGCCCCAAATTAACACTATACCCTTCTCACTAAAGATTGTATCAACATCCACTATCCAGATACTCTTAACAAAACTCAAACCAACCAGCCTTGCTGCAGATAACCTTCCTGCTGAATAACTCCAGCTTGCATCTACAGCTATAGCCTACCCCATTTCACTACTAATTAATAGCTCCATTACCGAACACACACGTTCCATCCCTGTAGAAAACCGCATACATCATACTCCTTCACAAAGGTGTCCCCTCTCTAGACCTTTCCAGCTACTGACCAATTGCAATCCTTTCTCTCCTGTCAAAGATCCCACAAAAGTGCATTAACCACCAGTTCCTCTCCTACCTCCTCTCAAGCAACCTTCTCTCCACAACCCACCATGGTTTATGCTCATCCCACAGCATCACCACTTCCCTACTCAAGTTCACCAAAACTTCTATAGGAACCAAGGTAAACTAGTCCCAGCTACCTTCTTAGACTTAACCAAAGCATTTGATACAGTCTCACATATTAAACTACTATCCTGCCTCTCTGATTTCAACATTAACAACTCCACTCTACTTTGGTTCAAAAGCTACTTAGATAACTACCAACAGTCCATCAAATGGCTTAACTCACTATCCCCCCCCCCCCAACTACCAGCCTCCCTTGGTGTTCCACAAAGTTAATTTCTTGGCCCCCCTTTTTTAATATCTTCACAAACCAACTCCACTTAGTAACCTCTAAAGCTGATACAGTCCAATATGCCGATGACATGACCCTCATATGCTCTGTGCCCGATATCCAACTTCTTCAACAAAAAGCTCAAGAAGCCTTCTGTGAAATAAAGAATTGGCCTAATAACTCACAACTCATATTAAATACTAAGAAAATACAATTAATGCTATTCCACCCAACTAAGACTATCAACCTCATCTTCTCCATATTCTCCACCAACAAAACCGAATCATCCCTGTCTCACAGGCTAACCTCTTAGGACTCATCATTGACCAGCAACTCAAATTCAACAAGCACATATCAACAACCATCTCTAAAGTCCACAAAAAGTTAGGCTCCCTCTATCGTAAAAGGCACCTAACCTCCGCATCTCATATTGCAATAGCATGGACCAACCTCCTATGTACTCTACTATATGCATCCCCAGTTCTAACAAACATAAACAAAACTGACTTGAACAAACTTTCCACCTGTTACAACAAAATTGCTAGATTTGCTACCACTGCCAGATCAAGATCCCACCATTTCCATTCCCTACATTCCTTACAGTGGCTAGAATTCCCTAACTTACTAAGATACCATCATCTCAGCCTAGTTCATCAAATTCTGTACTATCCCAAGAAAAACCCGGACCTGATAGGCATTCTAAACGTCTACAATTCTAATGACAACTATGGTCCAGCAACAAAGCCTTAATTTAAACCATCCCATGTAAAAACAACTCTGGGGTATCTCTAGTTGCCCATGAAATTGCTAAAATATGGAGCAACCTTCCTCCTGACATCAGACTGTAAAACTGTACATCCTCCTTCAAGAGCTTACTCAAAATATTCCTCTATGCAACTGTAATAGAACCCCCTGAAGCCTCACCCACATATAGTGGTACACTCCCCTCCGTCCCTGGTCATCATGAGTAAAGTGCCCTACCAAAGCCTCTATACACACATATATCTATATATATATATATATGTGTGTGTGTGTGTGTGTGTGTGTGTGTGTGTGTGTGTGTGTGTGTATATATGTATGTGTCTATATATATGTAGCTATACTTATTATATACTCTTACACACTAGGGAAATACCTTGCAACACTCTACCTAAGTTCTTTATCTATGCTCATTGTATATATTATACATTATGTTATATGTTTGTTCATCCCAAAATGAGCAATGTCCACATATTGTATATTAACTGCTGAAATATCCACTACCATTCACTGAAACTATGCTATATTTCTCACTCTTTATTTTTACTGCATTAATTTTGCAATTGTATTTCTGTAATTTGTATGCTACTACTTTGTAACTTTGCAAGAAATAAAAACAGTCTCCCACAAGCAAAGTGACCAATAAAGGTAAAAGAATATATAAGAATAATCAAAAACAGAAACCTTGGTCACTCATGGCAAGTAAAAAAAATGTATATTTATTGTTAAAAGGACCAAAAGTAAGCACTTTCATGGTTCAGCATAAAAGCTTCATCAGACTTCAGTTGCTAACAGAAAGCATACCCTTTATATAGGCACAATCAAGCTAGCATAATTAAAATAATTAAAAGCAATTAAGAATAAAAGCCACAGAGACCTCCAGAGTACATATATATACAATTATGTCTGTGTGAATCCACACATCGGAAACCTAATGTTTTCAAGCATCTAGATTTTAGAAAAGATTTTAATGAAACTTTACTATTTAGACCAGGGGGCTTATCAGCCTGTAAACATATAATCCAATTTTGTTCTATTTCTTCAGTTTTATTACAGAAATCTCCACCTCTGTTATTTACACCCATATGCTCAATGACAAAAAAATGGAACTCATGCTCTAACCCTTCTCTCGAAACATGCTGTGCAAGTGCACTAGTTTCTTTGCTGTTATGCATGTCTCTGTAATGTTCAAGGAGTCTATCCTTCAACATTCGGTTCGTTTTTCCAATATAGAATGCGAAACAAACTTTGCAGAAACAAAAATAAATGACGTTCCTAGTTCTGCAATCAGCATAATATTTAAAATCAATCCTAAACTTCATACAGGGATGTTCAAAGTGATTACCTGTATAAATATGCTTACATGCAGAGCAGTTTCTACATGGATAAGTCCCTGTCCTATCGTATAACATTACAGTACGTTTATTAGATTTGTAACATAGTTGTTTCTTTAAAGAGCAATTATTCTTAAAGGAAAAAGGGGGTATCATGAATTACATCCTTTAATTCCTCTACAGCATGCAAAACATTCCAGTTCTTTTTAATCACTTCACAGGTTCTGTTAGTGTAATTTGAAAAGGGGAGAACTACTCTGAGAGGTTCACGATCAATCTGCCTACTATCCACAGTAGTATTGGAATTAAACTCAGTCATGTAACTCAAGTACGGTCTACATCTAGAGCCTCTTTCATTCCAAGCAGCCTTAATACATTCATCTATTTCATGTTCTTTATATGCCCTGTCTAGGAACTCTTGTTTTAGTTCTTTCACGGCTGTCTCAAGGTATGCATCATCATTATGAATTTGCATTATCCTATACACTTGCCCTTTTAACATGTCTTGGGTGCATGCTAGTGTTGTGTAACAGGCTATTCCTTCTGGCCAGCTTCCTATACAGTCTTGTTTCAAAGATATTAAGCCTTTCCTTGTTGACCTTTATATCCAAAAACTCAATTTCAAAATCTGAAAATTTATATGTAAACTTAAGAAAATGAGTAGTGCTGCACAAATAGGTGACAAAATCTTTAAGCTCATTAACAGTACCATCCCAAAGTAAAAACAGGTCATCCACAAAACGTATATACCATACGACATGTTTACTGAAAGGATTTCCGTCAAAGATAAAGTCCAACTCCCATTGGAGAGTTCCCATGAGTTCCATTTTTTGTCATTGAGCATATAGGTGTAAATAACAGAGGTGGAGATTTTTGTAATAAAACTGAAGAAATAGAACAAAAATGATTATACGCTTACAGGCTGATAAGCCCCCTGGTCTAAATAGTAAAGTTTCATTAAAACCTTTTCTAAAATCTAGATGCTTGAAACATTAGGTTTCTGATGTGTGGATTCACACAGACATAATTGTATATATATATGTACTCTGGTGGTCTCTGTGGCTTTTATTCTTAATTGCTTCTAATTGTTTTAATTATGCTAGCTTGATTGTGCCTATATAAAGGGTATGCTTTCTGTTAGCAACTGAAGTCTGATGAAGTGGTTATGCTGAACCACGAAAGTGCTTACTTTTGGTCCTTTTAACAATAAATATACATTTTATTTACTTTGCAACTGTACTTTGTAATTTTACTATTGTAATTTCTACTTTGTAATTGTATGGAGCTTTTCTTCCCATGACTCCACTGAAAATGGATACTTGTTGTCCAGTCGGACTCTCCCGGCAAACAAATGTTAAATAAATAATAAAATAAAATAAAAATATATCAACTACTCTACAAAATGTAATATCAAATGTTGTGTGCTATACAATGCACATCAATCTGGTAACATGCAGAACTACAACTATTGACCCATATGAGTAAAAAGCCTTATTTGCAAGGCTATTGCAAGAATCAGCATAGACCATATCCACAAGGACATAGGTGCCCTTCATCACACTTGACCTACCCATGCTGGTTTTGTCAAGGGTAGATCTTGCTTACTGACTCAAGTGGACTTCTTGGATACTGACCCCAAAGACCTGAATAAGGGATAGCAGGACATACTGCCTATGTTGCGCTATCTCAGGTCTTTGACACTATCTCTCATTCATGTCTCCTATTAAAGATTTCCCATCTGGGAATTAGGTCATATAATACTAGATGGAGAGCCAACTGGCTCAATGACAAAACACACACTCTCAAAGTTGGAGACTGTACCTGCACCATTAGCCCACTCACTAGTGGAATACCACAAGAATCTGTGCTGGGCCCTCAATTGTTTGGAAAATACTTCCCTGAATCACAGGTAACAGTTGATGGCGTGTGATTTACCAAGTTTGCAAATGGATGTTAACTGGACATACTCCTATACAATCCTCCAATGATGGTAACATATTGCAGTAGGAGCTGACACAGACTGAAGATTGGTGACAAACTCACAGACTGAATTTTAAGCACACGATGCCTCATTTTCACCTGTATCAATGCTGTACCCCTACAAATTATGATATTACATAGCCCCCCCCCCAAGCTCAAACAAAGTGTTGTGAGACTTGGGAACACATGTTGATAGCAATCTACACTTTCATCACTATGTGTCCATAGTAGTGACACACACAGTCTGTATTGTGCACATCACATCCAAGACCAGGGTAACCAGCATAATACTTCTGTTGTACTCTACCATTATCACACCAGTAATGGAGTACAGATGCTCACATCTGTCTGTACCTCACCAGACACCTGCAGCAATTGGAGAGAACACAGGGTTGTGCCTGGAAGATTCCCAACATGACATACATGGAAAGGCTGACATACCTGTCACTGTACTTGGTATCATGCCAGCTGCTGAGCGGTGACCTATGACTGGCCTGCAGAGCAGTCTCAGACCCTGCCCTTCTGGAAATGATGGACATTTGCAATTCAAATGGGACAACTTAATTTTCCCAAGGGTTCTCAACCTACCCTTGACATAAACAGAACATGCTGGAGAGACAGATATATTCCATGATTCACACTTCTCTGCAATAGGCTCCTACTGCATGTGATGCAGTGCTCCAAAAAGACCCTGTTCAAGTGCAACCTTGACTACTGATTGGGTGATTTTAAAGTCACCTCTCGTCTGGCACCTATGTCCCTCATGGACAGAGACAGTTGGTGGTGCTAAAAATCATGCTCTGCTAAAAACGATCATCAAACTAGGATCAATAAGGGTACTTGTGGTTTTACACAGCTAGGCTTCTAAACAATCTATTGCTCTTAGGCTACTAGCCTCATATGAACCTATGAAGTTATGTGCCTATGCAGGGCTTACAACTTGTTGACCCCACATGGCCTATTGATGTCATCTACTATAAGTTCACTTGCACTGTTGTATAAATCAGATTTGTGCTGTGGTGCTTGCATAATGTACTGTGTACTGTAGTCTGTTTACTTAGATACATAGGGGGTCTGTTCTCACTGCAGTAAAGTGTGTGTGTGTGTGTGTGTGTGTGTGTGTGTGTGTGTGTGTGTGTGTGTGTGTGTGTGTGTGTGTGTGTGTGTGTGTGTGTGAGCTGTTGCTTGACATTACAAAGAACATTTTACATCAGCATGTGGGACACTGTCATCTTCTCCTCAAAAGGCACTGCTGATGTCATCAGCTATATCATAGTTTTGGATATGCAGTACTCCCACCAGGGCAAGATCAGAGACTGGCCTGGGGGCCAGACAGAAGTCACCTCATTCTATAAAGTAAAATATGCAGTGACATGGCTTTTAACCTATCCACATACATCATGGCATGGTGTGTAGGTCCTGTGTTATCTTGCTGAGAAAGTCCTGTGGTCTCTCCAGCTGCTACATGTGTCTGGTGAGGTACATGTCAAATGTGCATTATACTATATTAATGCTGTAATGAGGTTTGACTACAGTGCTGTCCTACAATCGTAAGATCTCAGTATGATGGTGTGACTTATGATGTGTCCAACATATGCTTTCAGTATCAGTGTGGACACTTGAAGGTCAAAGTTTAGCTTGGCTATCTAAATGTGTTCCCCATGCTTGCACTGGGTTTCTGCATAGCAAGACTGTTGTCAATGCTGTGATTAACATGGAACTTTTCAGATAGATAAGATTATAAACACACATTTCTGCATTTATTTGTACATTGTGTACCTTTGTCACCATTCAGTTGTGTGTGTTAGCTCCTCCTGTACTATATTATCACCATGCTTTAACCTGAACTGTCAAGAAATACAGCCCTAACAGTAAAGGGCCATGCACAGATTCCTGGGTTTTGTCAGTAGTGACAGCTCTACTGGTACAAGTTGATTCTCTAGCTTTCACATTATGTGTTCTGTCATTGAGACAATTGTTTACCCATCAGCTTATATAAGGTTTAATCCCCAACTTGGGGGTTTCCTCAATGATACCAACATATCTAATTATGTCAAATCCCTAGGCCAGATTACAATAGGCTGTATGCACTGTCTTACCTTCATCCATGCCTACCGCACAGAATCCATGTGCTGTGACAACATCACCGATCACCTATGGTGTGACCCAGTACATACACCTTCCTTATATGGTTGAATACACAGTTCAGCACAGCACCTGATGCATGCATGTATAGGGACATCCTGACTCTCCTTGACTGTTAAGTAGACCAGCATGTCATTATTGACCTCTTCTAAATGTACACTAGTAACCTTCCAGGTGTGTGCAACAGACCTGTGGGACTTGTTACTGGTCCGTCTGGTCAGTTACTTCTGATAGATGTCCTCAAAGAGGTCATTCAGGGCATGCATGATGACATGCATGCGTTTACTAGGCTAACAATCACAAGGGTCTTTTCAATCCTAGCCATGCATCCCAAATCTCTGACAAGTTCTGACACCCTTGATAAGTGTAAATAGGGGCATGGGAGATGAACCATGTACATATTGCCTGTATCCATTAGAGACATAGCTGCAAAATCAGGGATGGATTTCCTGCTTTCCATCCAATTGTCCAAGTTGCACTTGAATTGGTTTAGGGAGGAACTCTGCTTCACATGGATGGGGAGCCTGTTCCAGAAAGGGGGGTAGTCTCTTGGATACATGTCTGTCTCTCCAGCAGGTAGTATTTATATCACAGGCAAGGTTTAAGTCTTTAGAACAGGTAATTCTAGTGATGTTTGTTTTATAGATATGCAGGAGGTCCATCAGAGTGGGATCTGACAATGTCCTACATGCCAGGCATAGATGTCCCCTCAAAAGCCTGTAGGAGACAGAATACAGGGATAGGGGCTTGAGGAGGTCTGCAGAGAACATTTTACGTACACCCTGTATTCTTTTGGTGAGGAACCTCTGTGGACATTCCAATTGTTGGATATGCCTGGTTAGGTACATACCAAAGGGGTCATTGTACTCAATGATAGGTCTAATGAATGCCAAATTCAATGGAACAATGACTTCCTTGTACTTAGATGCCATACCTTTATTTATAAATTGCGCAATATATAATGATTTCCTCACTAATGTAGACATGTGATGGTCAAAGACTAGATTACTGTCTATGTGTTTTTCTACGTCCCTGACTGCTGAGTCAGCTCTAAGGGGTACGTTGTCAATGTGATGGTTAACAGGCATGGATGACTTCCTGAAGGATACTATTATACATTTCTTGTCATTTAGTTTTTGCCCATGGCTCTGGCACCAGTTGCTTTTCTGTGTCAGCCCTTCCTGGAGAACATTTATGTCAGTGTGAGATTCAATGACAACTCCTAATTTGCAATAATTTGCAATTTTAGTCAGCCAGAGACCACTGACATTGGCCTTGACTTTAGAGAAGTAAATGCCAAAAAGGAGTGGTCCAAGGACCAATCCCTGAGAGACTCCACTTGCGACTGGCCTCTTTGTAGAGGTGGATTCCCAAATTCTAATTTCCTGGGTCCTGAGTGTGAGCCAGTTGGCTATCCACTAGGTGACATATGGGTTTGTACCTAACCTCTTGAGTTTGTCAACAATGTCCAAGTGGGGTATTGTGTCAAATGCCTTGGCCATGTCAACGTTGGCAGTGTGAACCATTTTGTCATCATCCATTGCTTTGGTGACCTTCTCAAAAAAGTTCACCAGCTTGAATAGGCATTACCTGCCCTTGACAAAACTAACCTGGGTTGGATCCAGGGTTTGGAGGTTTACTATATCACTATTGATCATTTCCATGATAATTCTTTCCACGGCTTTGCATATAAGACTAGTGAGACTTATGGTTCTGTAGTTTTCAGGGTTGGTAGATGGACCACCTTAGTACAGAGGGATGACTATTACTGTTCTCCATTCATGATGCATGAAGCATGTTTGGTGGCTACAGCTAAATAGCAATTCCAGATGGCCTGAAAAGTCATGTTTCATGCGGTTTAGAAGGCATCCTGGAGTACTGTCTGGGCCCATTGATGCAGTGTTCTTGGCCTTAGAGAGTTGTTACACCAGATGCATGTGTGCTACCTCTTCAGCTTATGCACACACTCCATACATAGGTGTTTGACAACATTAATGGCATGTATCTCATTTGGGACAGTATGGATTGTGCCATAGATATATGCCATGCACACAAGGCAACTGGCCTGTATTGACCATACTGTCACATACAAGTATAGCAGTGTCCCTCCTAAAACATTCTGCAGATTTTACAATGCTAGGAGAGTGTGTGTGTGGATACCATCATATAGTATGGAAGTATCATAATAGTTGTCAAGCGTGTATGTGCAGGCTCATCTATTATGACTCCACATAACATATGTTATGTCACAGGCATAGGATTAGCGGTGGTATTATTCTGATATTGCCTATGACTGTGGCTGATCATTGTAATGTTTGCCATGATCCTTTACCTGTGGCCACCTTGCCGGAGGCCTCTGCTGAGAGTGCACTCATATTCAGGTATAACAGTTTGCACAGCTTCCCAATATACACCCTACCCCAACTGCATGTCAGATCTCTGATAGATGTCCTCTGCATTATTCATATAAGGATCCTTATCTTACACACACATCCTCCCTATTGTTATGTCACCTTGTGTGACAGTCACAGACAATACATATTCGCTGTACAGTCCATACTGTATCAAATAGCTGTATGCTTGGTATTGCTGCTACAACCATCTTCCTTTAACATGCCCTGCTCTGCTGTAACTGCAGGAATTTCACCTGTACTCTTTTCCTGTGTTCACTCCTACAATTCATCTGTGCATCCCTATTCAGTATATACACTCTCCCTGAGTGATCATTTTACATGGCAGTCCCATGTCCTGTTACAGATCATAATCACAACTTTAGTACAGTATGCCAGGAATGGTCTGTCACAATACTCTGCACTGTAGGAACACTGTCCTTTCCTGTGTTTGGGTCATATACTTCACATTTATACCTCTCAACTTTCCAGATATTCCCAGGAAGCCCGGATGTTTTCCTTATCAAATATGTGGCTCTCTGCCATATCACTGGGATGATCTCTGGACTGATGCGACTCAAAAATACATACATTTGCATACACACCTCTCAACTGCCCTGATCTGTGTAAAATGTACAGTTTTTGCCTCATATTTATGACCTTTTCTTCATAACATTCTTTTTCCTGGCAAATCATTAGCATGTCATTGCAGAGTGCAGTCAGAAACTGATGACTGGCATTTGAGTTTCAGACTTCATGCTTTTCAGAAAACTTATGCTAATGTACAACCTATATATTCTATCAACTTCTGAAGTTTGGAAGTGCAGTATTAAACATCTGTTCCTATTTCTACCACCCCCCCCCCACTATTCTTATGGCTTTGTCCTCATTTCTCGCTGTAAGAGGTTGACACTGTTACATTCTAACACATTCCAATTTGACATCTATGTCAAATATGTTTCTATTACTGGTTATTTGTCCTTTGATTAAGTTGACCTCTGTGCAGATGTGTTGCGTTAACAGAATGACAGCTATTTGTAAAGCCCCAGTGATCACTGTGGCATTCTGCACAAATCTGCACACTATAGGTGCTCTACCTTACACAGAATTGCTAACCGCATTTGCTTACAAGTTTTTGCAGCCAACAACACTGCTGTTGCAAGCCTAAAACATAGCTTAGGTCCACTGTGCCTCATTAATATGTGCTGCTGTGCACCATCACACTAACATGTAAATTCCATGCTCTGTATGAAGCCTACACATAGTTTATTGAGTCCCCCAGTTGAAGTTTTTACTGTTCCTTTTACTTCTTATATGAATTCATGCATCTTTGTTATGTTCCAGAGGATCTTCATAGATATTCCTCCAAAGCATGTCTATTTCTTCTTCTTTTTTTGGTGGTGTTTCTATCCCTTTTGCTTTGTTTCCTAATTCTCCATAAATCTTTTTTGGATCATCACTTAATTGTTTATTTTCTACTTTTCCTATATATTTAGTTGCATATCATCTAAGCTTTCTGCCTTTGAGATATCTTTAGCTAATTATTTGCATTGTGTATGACAGATCCTGGTCTGTTATAATACTGTGCATTGCTTTTATCATGGCTGTCTTTGTAAGTATTTTTGTTGATCTGTTTCCCCTTCTATACTCTTTTAACAGTGACATTTCTTGTTTTAATTGCTTTATAGTTTATTGAATACTTCCATGAGAGCATTTGATTTCTTCACTTCCTTTTACATACTGTCCTATATTGCTTGTGGTAAGACTTTATCTGTTATTAACTTAGCTGCACAGTAATCTATCCAATTTGCTTCTTTTATATCACATGATTGTCTGCTAATAGTCTTGATTTCTGTGTTCATTTGTTTTACTAGACTTCTAACATTTTGGGTCTCATTAACTTTTTGTAATCTATTTCTTCCATCAATCTTAAATTGTCTATCTATCTCTATTGAATCAAGCAACTCTTCCTTTAGATCAAGAAGCAAAAAACACCAAATAATGCACCGGGAGGACTCCAATAAGTAGTTTTTAGTGTAGTCAAAATTTAATACTCGCGATTCGTCCAACAGACTTCTTCATAAACTAAACATAAGAACTCAGTCAGTTAAAGATTTAAATAATACAAACAATTAACACCAGCCAGTCAGCACATCACTCTCGTTAAAAATTATTACATCATACCTAAATGCTGATTAAAAGCCATAGGATAAAATAAAATAAAATGTAAGCAGATAAACCGTTTCAGTATTCAAAACTTTGTTGATTAAAAAACAATAAACTAGTGCTGTAGAAAACAACCAAAACTAATATCTATTAATAGTCACTTTCCTATTGTTTAAAAAACACTTACTGTTCACAGCGTCATTAAGACCTGGGGAAATATAGGAGGCCAGCCTAAATTGCCACTCAGCCTCCCTCTGGGCCACAAGATTTCTAAAGATGCCTCCCATTATGTCCTGCCTAACCATCTCCAACACAGAAAAAGTAATTTTTTTCTAGTTGACACAAGCAATAGAGTGCTTAAACAGAGCATTGTTAGAATTTTTTGTTTTAATGGCATACTCATGCTCCAAAATTCTTTTTTTTTTTTTAACTCCTAGTGGACATGCCAACATAAAAGGCAGGGCATGCATAAGATAAGGCAATATAAACAATACCTACAGTACTACAATTTACCCGGCCAGGGACCATAAAGGTTCTATCCACATGGCTTAAGGAAATGATGGGTCCTTCAGAAATAAATCTGCAAGCCCTACAACCAGATCATTTGAACATCCCCCCAACACTCCCAACAGTACCCCTGGCACCACAGTAACTTCTATTAGACTCCAAAAGTTGTTTTATACTTCTCTTCTTTTTGTAAACAAAAGATGGACTGCCCCCCAAAACTCTGGCGACATCAGGATTACCTGCAATGACCTTCCAGTGATCACAGATAATTCTAGGTATAGTGTGACTACCTACACTCATCTCTAAGGCATAACTGGGACCGCCACTAGTCTTGTTATTAACATTGTCTAACTGTCCCACTATAACCTCTTTCTTGTGAAAGCCATGTGTTAAAATAGGAGGAAAGTCCTTATGCCTTCTACTGGTAACTTCATCTGCTGCATTACAAAGTATCTCTGAAGGATACCCCCTGTCAGAAAAAAGACCCTTAATAAACTCTAATTCTGACAGGAAAGCAGAATCGTCGACCATCATAAGAGATGCTCTGATGAACTGCCCTCTAGATACATTACTTTTAATAATGTTCGGATGCCCACTTTTAAAATGAACATAACTGTTACAAAATATAACCTTCCTATGTATGGTACTAAGAAAACCTCTTACTAATCGTGTCCCAAATGATGTTAGCATCTAAAAAAAGTCACCTTGGTACCTACTTCACCTACAACAAACTTTAAAAAAGAAGTACTTTGACTCAAAGCATTTATAAATTCCTGCACATGAAAATCTTCAGCCCTAAAAATAAAAAATAAATCATCTGCAAACCTCATATAGAAAAGAATATTACCAAAACATGGAACATTATGTAGGATTTCCAAATCCCACCACCCTAAAACGAGGTTGGCCTATGTGGGCCCTACAGTAGTGCCCATCGATACTCCCTTCAGCTGTTTGAAAAAATTTCCTACTAAAAAATTTCCTACTCCAAAATTCTTACTAATCTGTTTTACGTTCCCTTTTTGTGATCTTATTTTCTGTATTGTACAATTTTCCATATCTGGATGCCTTTGCATGTATTTCTCTTCAAATATCTTTTGGTTGCCTTTCTTCTTTGCATAAATATTGCACCATACCAGAGCTCTCTTTCTTTCTCATGTCCATATATCATTTTTATACCAATATAAAAATAAATGTGCAAACTAATACCCAAAGGTCCTCACCAAGAAAACCAAATCAAAAATGTCTAGGCTTTGCTCTTTACATTTTCACATTTCCTCATTCACTTCATTTTTCTAAACTGCCCAAGGTTTCTTGGTCTATATAATGTTATTCATTGAGCTGTTGTATTAATGAACACAAATTTGCTTTTGGCATTTTTTCCTTATACAAGTATTTTTTCTTCTTGTGATTTCTTTCTTAATTTTTTTGAATATCTTCTATCTTGAAAATCTGGGCTTCTTGCAAAATAGTAACAATACATAATTTATTTCTTATCCACGGTATCATTTTTATGGCTCGTTTTTGGCCTGACACTTTTTATGGCTTTTGTGTACAACTACTTCCTTCTACAATGGGGGGGGCTATCTGATATATGCTGAGTTGTTGGATGTATGCAGTCACAGACTTGTCGTTTGTCAGCTATTCTGAAATTGTAAATGTTACATGGTACCTCATGTAATCACATATAAAACTAATTATCTTTTCTTTGAGAAATGTCTTAACATCAGCCATCATGATCTTTTATCAGAGTTACATGTGTTGAATTGAATATTGCAGATCCAAAATTGGAATTTGTTCATAAAGGGTACTTCAGGGAAGTCTCAAAATGAACAATGTGCAACATTTCTTCACATCATAGTAAAGAACCTTTGATGTTTGTAATATAAACACTAACAACAATTATCCTGCATAAAGTGATTATAGAATAGAGCAAAACCAATCAACTCAGGGTAAACAGATTGACCAGGGGTCTACTTTACAAGACTGAAATCCCACTTACCCAACTTTCATAATGCAATGACAAAAAAGCCGACAACCACATATCACTGACCTCCCGGAACACTAACTTTCTACTCCAGGTAAGTAACCACTTGGCCACCATGTTGAACTTTGCCCCTTACCCCCATGGTAATGCAATCTTAGAGTTGATATATTAGGTTCGGGGTGTGTGGAGGGTGCAGCCCCCACAGAAGGGGGGTGTAAGGGTGAAGCCCCCCCCCCCACATGGGTGGGTTTAATTTGCTTTGGTTTTACTTTGTTTTTCAGTTTGGCCAAGCGGTTACTTACCTGAAGTGGAAAATTGGTGTTCCGGAAGATTGGTGATATGCAGTTGTCTGCTTTTTTGTCTCGGCATTATGAAAGTTGGGTAAGTGGGATTACGGTCTTGTAAAGTAGACCCCTGACCAGACATAGTACCTTTCTTAGTGCTCTCACTTTTATTAATAGACTTCTTTAACAGCAAAACACCTGCAAGCACTTTAGTGCAATCACCTTCCTTAACACAGAATGTGATCACAATTAACCAATATATGTAAAACAATTCAGACATTACACAAGTCTTATTTTCACTTTAAAGTCCTAGAGTTATGTAACTATTTAATAGAAGGGTACTCAGAAAAAAACAACACAGGGTGTTATGTAAAGCAGCATGGTGAGCAGTAAAGTCCAAGGAGCAGGACAATTCAGAGACACAGATAGCAAGACTACACTAGCAGAAAAATAGAATTATATGCATCGCACACAAGCGTCTGTGAAAAGACAAACAAATTAACTTCAATAGCATTGTCGCCTCACAGTAAGACGTTGTACTGTTCGATTCTCAACTAGAGCGTCTTCTGTGAGGAGACATGCGTGAATGGGCGTACCTTCGTTGAAGGTTGTGCGTCAGAGCTGGCAACTCGGCACGTAAAAATCTACTGCCAATCATTAGCGGACCGGAGTTCCGCTGTGGCAACCCCTAACCTGGAAAAGCCGAAAGACACAACAACAACACTAATGAGAGACACCAGATATGCACATAATGAAATCAAACATAGCAGACCTATTCAAAAACTCACAAAATTTGCACAATGCACAGCAACGATCAGCTTGTCTGAAATTCGTCACTTTTTCATGTAAGGTATAGTAAAAGGTTAGGAGTAACAGTTGCTGTTGTTGATCAGCATGAATCAGTAGCTACACTGGCAAATGGTATTCATAACGTTTTGGGTCACTGCACACCATGTCACAGAAGAGTGCTCCATCTTCTGACATACTATCACCTCCATGACTGGGACATAGCCAACCACTATTGTGTGGAGAGAGACATCATACGGGAGCTAGTAAATATGTCCCATCTTCACATGGATTGAAGAGGATGTGAGGGCTTCTTATCTCAGTACAAACAAAGGTCTGTGTTCCATTACTCATTTTTTTTTCTAACAGGACATTTCAGTATCTGACAGGGGTGTAGTAGGAGTTTTGTATGCATTACACCAGTTTTTATCTAAAGGAGCATATTTAGTTCCAAAAGACAGCATCAAACATAAATGTCACTATGCACACAATCCACTACATAACCTATTTATTTGAGTTTCTTGGAGCTAAGAACTGTAAACACAATACAGCCAGGCCCCTCCTGTTATTCAGTAAATTAAGCAGAAGGGCTCCCACACTGTCAACTGCCAGGTATTGTGTGACATGTCTGTACACAGTCTAGGCTTTTCCAGTGATTTCCACATCTGGCATAAATGCAACTTATATCAGTGGTTTATGTGGGTGACCTTTATAAGGTCATCTAGTTGATAGGTACAGGCACTTTCAATGATAGCCTGGTCCCCAAAACATGAATAGCAGACTACTCATAATAGCATCCAATATTGTGTGTCACAGGTAATGCAGGACAAGCTTTGTTAGTAGTACTGGTGACCCCCTTCCATAGCTCAACACCATTGTCAAAATGGCATATAATACCACACTGTTATACTCAGATAACATTACTGTATGTGCGTTTGGACTGTTAAAGTCCCAATTCCACTGCCTGGATACTTCTTATGACTCAATGCATTATGATCTGGATTTATGCAGCAAGGTATCTGTCGTCTGTCACATGGTGGTAAGAAAACTACTTAAAACATAGAGACAACATAGAACAGTACCTGACATACCATTGGCAGCAGTGGAGTTTGAACCAGGTGAGAATTTGTCAGAAAATGTGGCTGCAGTGGGATTTCATGCAAGGCAAAAACAGGTGCAATACATCATGGCACTTGCATATTGGTAGCATCTGATCCACAGCTATGGGGTGTGACATGACAGGCACTGAATAATGCAGGTGCATGTAATAACACACCAAGGCTATGCAATGCACTGCATTGACTGCTCATGCTGTGCACCAGATATTATCACACTCATTCAGACTAGAGGGGTGGGCAAGTCATAGATATCATTATTTGCACAGATGGGATTGGACATAGCGAAAGGGGACAGCCATGCTAAAATGGTGGAAGTCATGGGTGGTTGATGCAATGCCCATGCTAATGGCAATTTGGATGGGAAGCCAGGTCTTATATCCTCCAGTGACAGGGCCGAGTTTCCATAAGCTGAATGGTAGCTGGGTATATGATGTGGATTTACAGTATCACGACTGGAGGCATCTGGTCCAAGGGATGGCATACTACAGTGGGTGCATATGTGGGAACCACACCATGACTCCCCATGGCATTCCAATAAATTGTTGGCATTCATGATCGTATGAATGGAAATGGACATGTGTCACTCATGTTACAGGTAGTAGTGAGCATGATGGAATTAAACTGTGGGACATTCATTAGTTTGCCCAATGAAGGGTGCCCACAATAGAGTTGGAAGAGCTTTGGTCATGTCCATGGGAGTGTTCATGCACAATGTTTCAGGCAGCCTTGGAAAGTATGGGCATTGAAGTCATTTCTGGAATGGTTTGTACTATTTGTGTACACCTGTCATGTGACTGTACAATATATATCTGTCCCCTAGCATGACCATGGCAGCTGGTTGCCTGCAACTGCATGGGTGCACAAATGGGTGCCAAATGAGCCTTTACTGACCTCTCAAGGCATGTCTGCTCCAAGTCCTGATACGACATGTCACTCTGCATGCATTGTAGAATATTCTGCATTCCTGCAGCTAGTTCAGGTGTCCACACAGACCATCCTGTACTCGCCACCTCTAACACAGTATGAATAGTGACTGTGTCTGAATAGTTGGCTTACTCAGCTAGTGATTGATGCCATGGGTGACAGACGCATTCATAGGTTTGTAGGTTTATAGGTAATTACTAGGCAACCTGCACGTATGGGACATTTTAAGCCTAGACAATTTTCCTCAAAGATGAGAATTAAGCCTTGTATCTTGAGTCTGTGAGGAAAACACCTTAATCACTATGCCATCCTCTCTAGGAATGTTGTAGAGTCATGGAATCAGTAGCCTCCTATATACCTCCCTCCTATTCTAAATATGCCCACTTCATATGCAGTTCAGCTTTCTGATGCCATCTGTGGTGGTGACACCTGTATAGCACAGATAGGGCTGATGCTGACAGACTGCCTTTGCTTAACACAAGTGATGCTGGAGGTTCATCTCCCTTCATCATCAGTTCAGGTCCTGCAGGTCCTACAGGAATGGCAAGTGCAGTTATTCACCTGAAGCATCTCTTGAAAACACTCAAGCATTCATCACCAGGTCAGCTACAACATCCAAGCCTCTGCCATATGTTCTCTCACTTTTACCATTGAGGGATACTAGGAGTTCTTCAATTTCTGTGAGACATGTCTGTGTTAGTTGTCCACCCGACCAGTCAGCCTGCCGCTGTCAACTTTCTGTGCTTTAGTCCTGACATAAAAGTAGAATATCACTTGTCCTTTGATACAACTGTTGTACTTTCCTACTGCTCATACCCATTGTCTTGATATCCTGTACCAGTCCGTGTGACTTTAGGTTTCTGAAGGCCCTGTAAGCTTTACCCTTCTCAAGTATATGCATGCCATTTGTGAGTAGGACCTACAGAAGCACCTCTGTCTCCTGTGTGGTAACTTTTCTCACCATTGATGTTCCTTCAGTATCATGCAATAACATGTACATCTGTAGGGCTACTCATAATAACACAAGTGAGCATTGTGTGTGTGTGTGTGTGTGTGTGTGTGTGTGTGTGTATGTGTGTGTGTGTGTGTGTGTGTGTGTGTGTGTGTGTGTGTGTGTGTGTGTGTGTGTGTGTGTGTGTGTGTGTGTGTGTAGGGGATGTAAAGCCCATGATAGCCAACACCTGTCTCAATGTGTTCCCCAGCACCATTACAGCGGCCACAGATTTCTGAGCTGCTAAAGTGTAACTGTTATGACACAGTGCTATAATGTGACAGCTGTGAGCATTTTAACCATGCCTTTTGTCAGTTGCACATGTGCAGATGTTGTTAGTTTCCTCGTGCAACAGTACACTCTGAAACCTATGTTATTCTGATTATCTACATTCTTTACTATACCAGGGCCTCTGTCTGTTTGGCTACCATGTTTTTTTTTTTTTTTTGTCTCACTAAAGCAAGTCTTGTTGTGATTAGATTATGCTAATAAGGTGAATTAGGAGTCATATGTGAATTCTACAAATAATACAATGAGTAATCCTCCATATTCCCACTATGGGGCCCAAACCTCCTTGTGCATGCATTAGGGGTCATATAGGAAGTGTGCGTCTGAGAAGCCTGACCATAGTATATATACTGCAATATGGCAATGACCATTGCCATAATGCATTCCACTGCCTGTCATGGTCATCCATGAACTCTGAGGTCACATTCAGTTTGAGCCTTTGTTGAGCCTGGCTGACCTAATGTCACCCTTTATTTTGCTGCTGAGCTCATACAGTATGTTACTGTTGATGGGCATTATGCTATCCTGCTGCCTATCAATGAACTGTAAGTTGTTTGCATGGCATGTGGCCATCCCTCAGCTTATATTTTGGCTCCTAGACCTGACCTCTGAGCCCTTTGATAAAGCTGATGCCTAGCACCAACTTAATTGGACAGTGAGTGATGTCACTGGCATTACCAATCATGTTGGGCAGTGCTGGCATAAGTAAGTATTAGCACTGATACTGTGTGTCATCCAGGCCTTCTCCACCAGTAAGAAGAAGAAGAAGTATAACTTATTGATAGTGTGCCTTCTTTTCACTGTAAGCACTTTGTTTTTACACTGCTACTGTACAGCAGGCCAAGCAATTACAGCTGTAATACCTTTCCTGCTGTCAGGTATATTCTTGCTTGTTTTATGTTTCCCTATACTTGTGTTATTGCTTTTTTCTGTTTTCCATTGTCTTTGTAGTATTTTGTTTTGCTGTTTTCATTCTATATCCAATTCAGGTAATATTTTAATAAACTTTATCATGTGTCACATTTGTGTCTGTGCCTTTTTTTCTTCTCAGCCAGTATTGTTTTTTATTATGTCGTTTTATTGTTTTGTTTTTCTCCATCTATTTTTTTTCTAGGATAAGCTGTAAGCTGTGGTAAGGTAGAGGTGAGGCTACAACTGCCAAAACACTGACTGCTAGTTCCCCAACAGTCACCAGATCTGCCTCTACACAGGGTGGCAAGGTCATTATGGAAAGTGACACAGAAGGCTCACTGAGGCCTTCATTGCTTCCTCCACATTTAGAAAATTGAGGGTTCTCATCATGTAGTGGTGCGGAGGGAACCTTCAGAGTCACCTGGTAAGAGGACTGCTGTCTTGAACCACTGTTCAATGTTTGCGCTGGCACCCTGGATTACCTTATTGTGCTGCTTGTAGATTCCTGCATTTGGCTGGCCCTGACAATTGGGCCACTAGAGGCAGAACCCACTCAAGTTGTCAGCCATGGAAGTGACTGATTTCTGGGTGATTCCACTGTGGGCGGGCTTGTCTGGCCATCATCACCAATCTTTATCCACCCATAATTGTATCCAGATCCTTTAATGTCGCACTTCATCCCCTGTTTGTAATTCATTCCAGCCCATCACCAGTTGCCCTCTCCTTCTCAGTCTAAGTATCTCCAATTTTGCCCCCTTATGTGTCACTACTTCTCCTATCAGTCTTTACAACGTTATGTTTATCTACATTTTATGTTAGTCTGTCTGCACCTGTTTTCTTCTCTCCCTGCTTCCTACCCAAACCTTCTCTATGCTACCTCTCTCCTCTACCCTTCTTCAGAAAACACATTTCCCAAAGATAAACATAAGTCCTTTTTTTTTTACACAAAGTCAGACCAATCTTACCTTCCTGTTGTACCTCTATATGCTCCTCTGCCTCTTCTTCCTCATTTCTCTCCCCTTATTCTTCTCGTTTATATATTTAAATCAGTAGGCACCTTGCCATGGTACCCTTTTTATGGGCTTCTAGCTGTACCTGTATCAGCATGCCACTGTCCCCAGGTAACATGCTCAGTCATAGCACAGTCAGCTCAGCTACATGGTTAATCCATTTTTATAGCTGCAAAGATTCATTATGTGCCACTGCCCCTGGCATGACCATCCTAAGGTGGCAATCCTGCATACATAAATCCCTGTTGCACCACATCATGCTAAAATTATTACACTGCTTATCACAGTATGGTCATAATCTGCTTCTTTCTGCATAACCCCAAATATTTAGGGTGCCATTTTGTCCTGTGTATGGTTAGTTTGAAGCTAAATATTCCATCATAGTTCCCATGTTTTCAGTAATGTATCAATGATATCTTCTCTAATATCACATTCTGTTTATTCAACCACAAATCATAAATATTTATTAAAGTCAGTAGAAAGAGAAAAACTATCTATATAATGCAATAGTGGTCAGTTTAGTTTTTAAGGGATAACAATATTAATATATTCTCTGGGCTAACTTCCCATCTCACCCACTTTAAATACAGTACAGGCTTGTACAGCTGGTTATGTAAACATGTTCAGAGTTGCAAACAAAATGACTCATAGAACTTTATTTTCTTACCATATTTCCCACCATGATAAATAATCACTTTTTAAATGCATTTGTAATAGTTATACAATCCACAAAGGGAGGTTCAATGAATTCTGCAACATTTTATACAGGGTACACCTTTCTAATAATGGATAATAATAAAGAATAATTTCTAATAAAAATTTCTAATATTTTCATATTAATAATTCTTATCAACCAAGATGGAGATGCAGTGCCTAAGATTTGTGGTAGGATGCACACTGTGGAACAGACAAAGGAATTATGTCATCAGAGTAGAAGCCAAAGTAGTTCCAATTGCAGAGCAGGTCAAGCAGAACTGGCTATAGAGGTTCAGGCACATGTGCAGGAGAGAAAAAGATAGGTTGGTGAAGAAGATTTTGGAAAGACAGAAAGAAGGCAAATGTGGACTTCCAGGAAAGAGATGGTTAGATTGTGTGATAGCAGACTTGTGGTAGTCAAGTATGACTATCAAAGAAGGTAGGAGAGCAGCACTGATACAAGACAGGTGGCAATAGTTGATACAACAACCAAACTCCATGTAGAAAATGAGAAAAAAAGACCTGATGATTATCAACAAAGATAGGTTCAGGACCCCCAGTTCTAATCAAATTTAGGTTCCATTGACTTATGTTATAGTTTCCTTGTACAATCCATGTAATACTATATATGTTCATATTATACTCTACTGCTAATGCTTTGGACAGTCTCTTTCAACACTTTCAGTTATAATATTTCAGATACATTCAATGAAGTTCATTGGAAAAATAGTGGTGGGGGGTACATGAGTGTGTGTGTATGTGTGAGTGTGTTTGTGTGTTTGTACAAAGGAGGAGGTGTCATGTTAAGTGAATGTATGTGTGGGGGATCACTGAGTGTGCTTGGGCATGTATGTGTGTGTGTGTGTGTGTGTGTGTGTGTGTGTGTGTGTGTGTGTGTGTGTGTGTGTGTGTGTGTGTGTGTCTCTGCAGGTATGAAGTAGAGCTACTGTGTGAATGCAATGCCTGGGCCATTAGCGCTAATTACAACTGGTTGTAATTAAGGGGGGGTGCTCAGAGACATGCAAATTAACTCATAATGAGGTCTGCCTCATTGTGGCTAAATTTTTTTGTGAATCATGAATTTACTTGATCAAGTGTGCTGACCTACCTTTTCATGCAGTTTACTTGATTGTTAGGGATTCTTTAAGAATCCATGGGGATGGTTTTAATTTTGCATCTGAAAAGAACGAACCACAGTTGTCCCAAAGGTTGGGTTGGTGATAATTTTATGCATTTTTTTATAATCCATATAAAGATCTCACCTTATGGTAATCCCCCTTAAAAAGTGATATACGTCAACATTAATATTTGCAGAATTCTAACAAATGTAAATCTATAGTTTTATATTCTAAATTTACCTCTCTACAGCAGATTATTTTACTAAAAATTATAATTCAAAATTTGTTTAACTTCCTATCCGTAACAAATAGACCAGTGTTTTATCTGCTTTCGTAAAATATAAGCTATAAATATTTTGCAATACCTTAAAAACTAACCATGCTGTTTTAAATTAAACATTTATTTATTGAGGGGGATTGCTTCATTGCTGAACAGTTGTCTAAATCCCAACTCTTATTCTTGTTAAAACCTTATCGGTGTTTTGAAAAATGGAGCAAGTTGGCTTCTAAACTTTTACCTGCAGCATCCTAGTAATGGGTAGTTCCTTCTAAATGCATCTCAGATTAAGCTTTCTCATAAATATGTTAAAATTACAAATAGGTCTCCTAACATTAGTTTTTACACCAGGAATAAATGACTGTACTGTATAAAATGTATGCTTCAGGATGAGACAAAAGTTTCAGATTTACTACAAAACAATAAAAAATATGCATTATATCCAACATATATCCTTTACATCTAGGGATATAACCAAAATGTACTCAACCTTTAAAATCCTGCCCTTATGCACTTCAGAAAGGAACGCATGACTTTAAACCATTGACAACAATAATAAAAATGCTATTTTTATGGTGCATTCCTATCATGTAAGCATGTTTTTGCATAACACTATACAACAGGTGTTAGAAAAATATGTATTTAAATATATGTGAAATGCTAGTTTAAAAGCAAGGTAGTTTATAATGCATTTTATTCTATTAATCATATAACAGAAGGGATAAATTCATGTGTAAATGCAAGTAGCTTCTGAAACTGCAGTGTGCTTTGACCACTGACCCTGGCAGCTGCCAGCTCAGCAAGCTTAATGTTTATGCTTTTCATAAGTGATTATCTGCTGGGTCAGGAAATTAAATGTGTAAATCTTCCGCTCCTTCCTGATAAAATAACTTGTCCTTGTAAATAATTAAATCTTCCTTTCCTGATGTAGTAACTTGCCCTTGTAAGATAAAAACACAGCTGGTGGGAAAGTGAGCCAGTGAACAAAGAGGTGAATTTAAAGACTGAATCTGCTATTGTATTCGAACTGATATGAGACCTTTAAGAAGTAACTTTACAGAAAGACATTATGACTGACCAGCTGGATAGCAAGGTCGTATTGTATCTAAAGGAAAAGTTTTTTTAAATGTACTGCATCAGCATTATTAGATGAATAGAATACTGTAAGTAAAAGTGATGTAGATGCCTTGTGACTAACCACGTCAGTAAGGTGGGCATAACTTGAATGCAAACACTGCAAAATATTCTGTACTTCCTGCATCATGTCAGACAAAATTCTGTACTTGTATGGTTTTTTGCCTCATGTGTATTGAATTATTAATTTTATTTAACAGTTTGGTCCTTCGAGCCGGAATTCCCTTGGTAAGCTGCAGATCAGAGCATATCGGTGGTCGAATACTGCGCAGGAGAAGTTACCGAAATGGTCCTTCTTGAGTGAAAAGACCTCCGACTGAATTGTCGTATGTAAAGAGGCTGGCCACTTTCTGATCTGTGGCCGAAGAGCGGAATTAAAACGAATTTCAAAACCAGGAGGCTCAGGTAGAAAGAATTTGCCTTTTTTCTGTTTTAGATCAGGGACTAGGTTACAGTATATTGTTGTCAAGATTTGTTTTGCAGATCAGGGACAAAAGGAAGTACTGTATATTTGGTCATAGATCAGGGTAACAGAATAAGGTAGGCAGTTATTCTAGATAAACTGTAAACAGGAACTAAAAATTTGATATCATGTGATAAAAAAGGGTTACGTAACATTTTCTTTGACATGGGTAATCAGTGCACTAAAACCTTGCGAGATCCGCCCCTAACCGAAGACGCAAAATACATGCAATTACAGCGTGCTGATAATGTTAGGTATTATACGAAATGGGTTAACAAATATGAATTTAATGGTAAACTAGATAAACTTACACTAGTTAAACTCCTTAAACAGCTTAAATCTGATGCAGGAGGTCAGGCAAAAAAGCAACGCCAACTAGGCATACCTCAAGCACACAGGTGGATTGAGGAAGCAAATCGTAGAGAACAGAAGCTTAAAAATTCAAAAACATTATTTTTAGACAAATAGGATAATAACTTGATAATAGCTACAGCTCCTCCTCCTCCCTTGCCCCCTCCCTTACCCTTTTCCGGATATAAAGCGAGTGGACAGGCTGGTCCGCCTCCGCGTTATCCTAAAGTTTCAGTAAAACCACAACCATTTGTTAGAGATCCTATTGAGACTAGGTCTCGAACACGTAAAACATATAGGGACACAAAATCATACCAAATAGAGAGGAATCTACAGGATGAGAGTGAGGAAAAAATATGCCCACTTATAAAAGTTCCAAATCCTCAGGCAGGACAGAAAGGGCAAGACCCAACACTCTTAGTATATAGACCATGGACACCAGAAGATATCCGGAAGGCTACTGAGGGAATCCCCCATCCAAAAGTTAATTTTACGAAATTTTTAGAAGATTTACAAGGCATGAGGTTAAGTTACCACTTGAATGGGGAAGAAGTAGAAAAAGTAGTAAGCCAAATTATAGGTCCAAATTGGCACATGATTTGTGGCACCTGGAATCCTCGTAATGCAGAACTTAGGCCACTCCCGCATAGTGACGCAGAGTTAGACAACAGAGTGAAAGGTCTGACAAACCGAATCTCTGAGAAATGGAAACCCAGAGCAGACTGGACTTGCATTAATCAATGCACACAACAGGAAAATGAGACAATAAATGGATATTATGGTAGATTATTAAAATGTTTTAATAATCATAGCGGTATGTCGGTTCCTGAGAACCAAACAAATGATTCCCCGTATGAACAACAATTAAAAAATGCATTTTTGAAGGGTTGCATTGCACCTATTAGTAGCTTCATTATGAAGCATATGATAGATCATCGAACAGGGAGGCTACAAGCCTTACTCGAATACGCTAGACATGCTGAGAGACATTTTAATAGTAAAAAGAAAAAGAAGGCGCAAGTCTTCACTGCTGAAGACGGAGCTGAAGTATTTGTATTACAGTCAGGTAAAAAGGGCAAGAAGAATGCCCAGGGAAACAAACAGTCTGACAAACGATCAGAAGATTTTGAAGAGAGGAAAAAGAGAGGTGAATGCTTCAAATGCGGGAAAAAAGGGCATCTAGCAAGGGATTGTAGGCAAAACAAAAAGGTAATTACAGAAGATAAAGGAGATGAGGACTGACTATATGATAGTGAGGATACATCAAGTGAAAGTCAGAAATCATCAGGAAAAGTTAATAAACAGAAAGCAAATGTAAATGTGATAGAAGGAGTAGAGGAAGTGCAAACAGATATGGAGGATGAAGAAAGTGAAATTTTGGACTTAGCATTATTGAGCTTAGAGCTCTACTTGTCAGATACGAAACCGGAAGTTACACTTCTGGTGGAGGGAAGGGAAGTCAAATTCCTGTGTGACTCAGGAGCATCACGGACTTTTATACACCCCTCCAAGTTACCAGAACATTCCGAATCACCTGATTATATATTAGTAAAAGCAGCAAACGGACAGCTATACAGGGAGCCACTCTCCCATGATATAGCAATAACTGACCCTGTTTCAGGTATGACCCAGAGAAGTAAAATAGTTGTTTCTGCAAAGTGTCCAGTAAACCTATTGGGCAGAGACCTTATGCAGATATTTGGCATAGCAGTAGTTCCAACTGTACAAGGTATGGAGGCACAGAGACAAATGGATACCTTTGTAGTGCGATCGGAGGGTGAAACTTTTTACTGGTACAGCCAGGACCTAGTCACGACTGGTCCAGGGGCAGGAACCGAGGAACTGATGAACGTAGCCATCAGTAAAGCCCCCTCCCTTGACACTGATCAACAGCATTTGTTACACTGTACTCTATACTACTGTACTACACCAGGACCTGATAGAGAGTATGAGCAAGAACTGTTTAGAAAACGTGCAACTAGATTGGTTTTGCGTACTTTGTACTGGGATACAGAGGGGAACAGTGTAGTTAGCTGTTCATTACCTCAAGAATTCCTTGCATTGTATAGATCAAATCGGTTGCCACATGTCAGCTTGACAAAGAACAAAAGTGTCAAATGGGCAGATTTAGGAGAAAAAGTAACAAGATGGGAGAAACAGACTGATTTAGAACTGTCAGAACAAGGGATACATAAACAAAAACTGAATTGGTTGACACAGACACATCCAGCTGTACACTTGCAATCTAGCGAGGACAGCTGATTAGCATTTTTATTAGAAGAAGAAGAAAAGGCCTTGTGTGAAATTCCAACAACTCTTTGGTCAACAGGCAAGTCAGATGTAGGACTTATTCGAACAGCAGGACCTGTTACAATTACCCCAAAGTCAGCTTTTAGACCACAGAAAAGACAATACCCTTTAAGAAAGGATGCAGAAATAGGAATTAAGCCTATAATAGCAGCATTACTCAAAGAAGGAGTACTGGTAGAATCTCCTGATTCACCATGTAATACACCCCAATTTCCTGTTAAAAAAGCAAACGGGGAATGGCGAATGGTACAGGATTTACAAGCTGTAAATACTGCAGTAATACCTAGAGCACCCACGATGCCAGACCCACATACTTTGTTAAATGATTTAGAACCACAACAGAAGTATTTCTCTGTGGTAGATATTAGCAATGCTTTCTTTTCAATACCTATACATCCTGATAGTCAATATTGGTTTGCATTTACATTTCAGGGTAAAAGGTATACGTATACTCGACTACCACAGGGATATTGTGAGAGCCCAACAATATTTGCACAAGAAATGGCTAGCAACCTGGCAGGATTTACCCCACCAGGAGGTAGTCAAATTCTACTTTATGTAGATGACATCTTGCTAGCAGCCCCCACCCAGCAACAATGCAGGGAGGATACAGTAGCATTATTGAAATTTTTAACAATACAAGGACACAAAGTAAACAAAAATAAGTTACAACTTTGGAGAAAACAAGTTAGATACTTGGGATATGTAATATCCAATGAAGGGAGAATACTAGATGAGGAAAGAAAAACAAAATTTTGCAAGCACCCAAGCCAACGACCAAGAAAGAAATGATGTCTTTCTTAGGTACAACTAATTTTTGTCGGAGCTGGATACCAAATTATGCTTTGGAATCTGCTCCACTGACTGACTTGATATATAAGACACCAATGGCAGCACAAGACATTTTACAATGGACAACAGAAGCAGAAACGGCTTTCTGCAGGTTGAAGCAGTTGATAGCTTCTTCATTAGTTTTAGGACTTCCAAATTATCACAAACGGTTCTTTCAGACCGTAGATTGTAAGCAAGGGTACATGACGTCAGTATTGACGCAACAACATGGGGACAAGCAATGCCCCATAGCTTACTATTCATCACAGTTAGACCCAGTGGCACGATCTTTGCCTCACTGTGTACAAGCAGTAGTTGCAGCCGCAATGGCAGTACAGGCTTCGGCCTCAGTGGTGTTATTCCACCCTCTCACATTGAGAGTGCCTCAAGCAGTTGCAATAATTTTGCTGCAAGAGAAAATGGCATACCTTTCTCCTGCTAGACATCTTTCATGTATGACTATACTGCTGAGCCAACCTCATATGACAATTGAACGATGTACGACATTGATTCCATCAACATTACTTCCAACTCCTGCGGAGGGCACACCACACAGCTGCCTGCAGGAAATTGAACAGTTAGCTTTACCTAGACAAGATCGTGCAGATATGCCCTTGGATAATGCCGAGGTGACATATTACGTGGACGGCTCATGCAGAAGGGGTCCTACAGGGAAGAATCTGGTAAGGTATGCAGTAGTTACAGACACTGAAATTTTAGAAGCTCAATCCTTACCACACAACTTATCTGCACAAGCAGCTGAATTGATAGCTTTGACAAGAGCATGTACTTTAGCAAAAAACAAGTGTGTAAACATATATACTGACAGTCAGTATGCTTTTTCTACAGTACATGTATTTGCACAACAATGGAAAAATAGAGGAATGATAACATCCAGTGGAAAACCTATTAATCATGCCCAATTTATTTTGGAGTTATTAGAATCTATTCAGTTACCTACCAAAGTAGATATTTGTAAATGTGTAGCTCATAGAAAACAACAGGATACGATTTCAAAAGGCAATGCACGAGCTGATGCGGCTGCAAAGCAAGCAGCCTCAGACTCAGAAACTTTATTTTTGAACAAGGAATTACAACCCTCTGAGATTTTAGATTTAGACATGTTAAAAACAATGCAGACGCTTACTACAAAAGCAGAAAAACAAAAATGGGTAAAACGAGGTGCAATTCTTGAGAATGGACTGTACATTTCCAAAGAAAGAAAACCGATACTACCGTCTAATTTATTTAGATATGCAGCTTTGTTGAGCCATGGGCAGTGCCATGGCTCAACAGGGGGGATGGTACAGTTAGTAAATCGAACATTCCAAACATATGGATACATAAACTACACAAAAAAATGTTGTGCAGCTTGTCATACTTGTAACAAGCATCATGCACAAGGGGCATTTAAAACCAAGCAAGGAAGTTTTCCTATACCACCATACCCATTCCATACTATTTGTATGGATTTCATAGAATTAAATAAATGTGAAGGGAAAAAGTTTTGTTTAGTTATTATAGACATGTTTTCTAAATGGGTAGAAGCTTTTCCAACCAAAAACCCAGATGCAGCAACAGTGGCAAAAGCCCTGATAAAAGAAGTAATCCCTAGATTTGGCATTCCAGAAAGGATTTATAGTGACAACGGCACACATTTTGTGAACCAGACGATTCACCAGCTTGGGAGATTTTTTGGTATCTCCTTAAAGAACCATTGTGCCTACCACCCACAGTCAGCAGGACTGGTGGAAAGGTACAATGGTACCCTAAAACGTAAACTTAGGAAGCTAGTAGAGGAGACCCAAAAGAATTGGATATACTGTCTGCCTTTAGCACTGCTGAGTATGAGAACGGTTCCAAATGCAAAGGGTTTGACTCCCTTTGAAATGATTTTTGGGAGAGCATATTATGTGCCTCAGTGGAAAGCTCTCATGCCTGCAGAGCAGGAGGCTGACAGTTCGTTAGCAGAATATATGAAGAAATTGTTAAGGAATAAATCTGTTTTGCAGTTTAACTCTTTTTCAGATAAGGAACAGACCAGACCGGTGGAAGCAGTCTTGGCCCCAGGGTCGTGGGTGTGGCTGAAAGTGACGAAAAGGAAAAACTGGGCAAGTCCAAAGTGGGAAGGACCGTACCAGGTTCTGTTGGCAACGCCTACTGCAGTCAGAGTAGCTGAGAGGATGTCCTGGGTTCATTTAACGCATTGTAAACCGGTAAAGAACTTTCAACTTGATAAAAACTTTGTGACTGATATACAACCAGACCGAGATGGACAAAAACAAAGTGAATAGAAGTTTAGATCAACCCCAGAGATGTTGCATAATCATTTTGTTGTGTGTACATTTATTAACTGTAATTGTGACAATTTTCCTCTTGCTGTGGCTTATCCTACACACAACCACACAAGTGAAAGTGGGAAGGCGTGATGAAACGTCTATAGATTGGCATCCAAATTTTAACACATACCTAGCCATGAAACGTGTGTATGCAGAGACTATGAACATTTCAAATTGCTGGGTTTGTACAGCTATACCAACAGCATATGGAGGACTGATAATGTCCGCAGTCCCTTTGGGGATAAATGAGACTTGGGAGAATTTACTTTTCGACACAGGAACTGTGAGATCACAAGACAAAATAGCATTATTTTTACCTGTTACACAAAAGGGAATTGTGTGCTTTTTTTAAAAACGATACCCTCCAAGTAGGATGGAGTAATTGTAATATTACCATATCCTACAAGTGTTACATTAAAGTTAAAAGTGGAGGTACTGCTTGTAATACTAACTATGATTCATACTTAAGCACAATGAAAACAACATTGAATGAAGTACGACAAAACCCTGTTTTGTTTAAACAATTGTCAGTTATAGATCAGAAAATGTTTCATGCAGGGCTGATGCGTATTAGTACTAAAGTAGAAAACTGTTATTTTATTTGTAGGAAAAAAGCATATAAATGGTTACCTGAGAATTGGTCCAGCAGTTGTTTTTTGGGTTATCTGGTTCCAGCAATAAGACATACTGCAGAATTACCTTTGGGTAAGATACAGAACATGAGAGAAACAGCTCGAAAATCTGAAGGTCCAGTTAAGAAACCTGTGAATCCAGTTGGGAAGATCGAAGCTGGTTGAAAAGACAATAATTCAGTAAAAGACAAAAGTGAATTGACTCATATGGACTTGAGTGACAGTGTTATATCCTGGGCAGGAATATTACCAGCCTATGGAGCAGTCAAATCGATCTGGGAGCTGAGGAAGTTGTCGAAACTTCTTGAAGTAATGAGCAATGCAACTTTTTCCGCCCTAGAACTGGTGACTGATGAACTGAATGCAATGAGAACTGTTGTGCTACAAAATCGGATGGCTCTTGACTTCACCCTAGCGGCGAGAGGTGGTACGTGCTCGCTTATCAAAAAAGAATGCTGCGCTTTCATCCCTGACAATCGCCACGAGATAAATAATCACCTAGAGTTAATTCAGCAAGTATCAGCCATGACTGAACCAGGCCCAAACCCACTGACGGACTTTTTCCAGAATCTATTTGGGGGGTGGGGTTCCATCCTAATAAATATTTTGATTGCCATTTGTGTGGGTATACTCCTGATAGGAGCATGTGTTTGCTGTGGAATTCCCTGCATGAAAAGATTAATCAAAGATTTTGTTGATGTATCTGTTACTGAAACTTTCTACCAAGATATTGAAATTGAAAGATTGATTTCAGATGACGCTTTCTCTGAAGTATAGATTAAATGACTCACATAGCTGAAAATCCTGAGTGGGAAAGGCTAGGAGATGAAATGACACTATGCATACTTCAAAATAGAATAAAAAGTATTAATAGGGGGGAAATGTTAGAAAAATATGTATTTAAATATATGTGAAATGCTAGTTTAAAAGCAAGGTAGTTTATAATGCATTTTATTCTATTAATCATATAACAGAAGGGATAAATTCATGTGTAAATGCAAGTAGCTTCTGAAACTGCAGTGTGCTTTGACCACTGACCCTGGCAGCTGCCAGCTCAGCAAGCTTAATGTTTATGCTTTTCATAAGTGATTATCTGCTGGGTCAGGAAATTAAATGTGTAAATCTTCCGCTCCTTCCTGATAAAATAACTTGTCCTTGTAAATAATTAAATCTTCCTTTCCTGATGTAGTAACTTGCCCTTGTAAGATAAAAACACAGCTGGTGGGAAAGTGAAACAGTGAACAAAGAGGTGAATTTAAAGACTGAATCTGCTATTGTATTCAAACTGATATGAGACCTTTAAGAAGTAACTTTACAGAAAGACATTATGACTGACCAGCTGGATAGCAAGGCCGTATTGTATCCAAAGGAAAAGTTTTTTTTAATGTACTGCATCAGCATTATTTGATGAATAGAATACTGTTAGTAAAAGTGATGTAGATGCCTTGTGACTAACCACGTCAGTAAGGTGGGCATAACTTGAATGTGAACACTATAAAATGTTCTGTACTTCCTGCATCATGTCAGACAAAATTCTGTACTTGTATTTTTTTTGCCTCCTGGTGTACACTAGTAAACTTTTGAATCTGAACCTCCTGTGTATTGAATTATTAATTTTATTTAACAACAGGCAATAGTTAAGACGTGTGTAGTATACTGTGGTGCATGAGTCATAAAGGTTTTTAGAGATGCACAGAAAAAATATATTCATTTGAGTACACAGAATATGCCCATATGCACCCTTGTTTACATGATCACAATGTCCAACTGAATCTACAGTTGCTTATGTTACTGAAATAAAGAATCAAGACAAATGTTATGAATATTGTAAGTTACATAAGTTCATAGGTAGGTACTAGGCTATCTGCCCGAAGGCATTTATAAGCCTAGCCGGAATGTACTGGCTTTCACCACCCCCTTAGATTAGTTCCCTGTGCCTCTGTCCAGCAGAGCCATTGAAGTGATCCCCGGGGTAAACTTTCTGTTTCCCATCCACTCAACAAGGCTTCTCTTGAAGAGGGTTAGCCAGGAGCTCTGCCTAATGTAGCTTGGGATCTAGTTCCAGAGCATGGGAAGTCTCTGGGACAGGAATCTATTCCTCCAGCATGTCCAATTTATTCACCAGGAAGCCGGACTCTATGCTCGAACAATAAAATTTATTAGTACAAAAGTTGGTTAAGCGCTTTCCACAGTCCACAACTGTCTTCATCAGATGAAGACAGTTGTGGACTGTGGAAAGCACTTAACCAACTTTTGTACTAATAAATTTTATTGTTCGAGCATAGAGTCCGGCTTCCTGGTGTTGTTTTGCTGTGATCCAGCTAGTTTTTCCTGTTTGTTGACCACTGGGATTACTTTTTTTCTATGTCCAATTTATTGTTGTGGTGAGGTTTAGATCCCTAGAGCATGTGGCTCGAGGGGATATGGTTTTCTTTAGGTGGAGCATATCCATCAATTCTGGGTTGGACATGGCCATGTATGTCAGGCAGAGATCACCTCTGAGTAGGCGGTATGCAACTGAGTACAGCTGCCATTTTTTTTCAGTTGAGCTGCATAGGGCATCTGTTTGAGTCCTGTGATCCTCTTGGTAAGGTACTTCTCTGGTCTTTCCAGCTGTTGCAGGTGTCTTGTAAGGTACATCCCAAATGGGGCATTGTACTCTATGATGGGTCTAATGAGTGATGCGTAGAGGGGCACAATGACCTCTTTTGATCTGGATGCAAACCCTTTTGTGATTAGGTGGGCTACATAGAAGGATTTTCTAACTACTTTGTGATTGTCAAAGGAGAGGTTACTATCTATTTGTGTCCCCAGATCCCTTATTACATCTTCCGTATTTAGGGGGCTACCACCTATGTGGTAGTTCATGGGTACTTTGTTTTTTCCAAAGTGTATGACTATGCACTTTTTGGCATTTAGCTTGAGGCCATGGTTTTGACACCAGGTATCTGTCTCAGTGAGACCCTTTTGGAGGATGTCTGTGTCTGCCAGAGAGTCAATTATAGCCCTAGTTTGCAATCATCTGCGAAATTGATCAGCCATAGCCCTTCTGTGCTTGCCTGTACCTCTGAAAAGTATTAGTCGAACAGGAGGGGTCCTGGGACTGAGCCCTGGGGAATGCCACTTGTAACCGGTTTAGAGTCAGACCTAGCTCCCGCAACTCTTACCATGTGGGTTCTGTCGGTGAGCCAGTTGGCAACCCATCTCATGATGTAAGGGGTTATGTTCAGGATGGTGAGCTTGTCTATAATACCGGAATGGGGAATGGTGCCAAAGGCCTTTGTGAGGTCCGGGTAGGCTGTGTGGACCACCTTTCCCTTGTCTATAGCCTTGGTAACTGTCTCAAAGAAGTCTGCCAGGTTTAGGAGGCATGATCTGCCATTAACAAAGCCAAACTGGGTAGGGTACAATGTTTGGAGGTTCCCAATGTCTCTGTTTATGAGATCCATGATGATGTGCTCCATAGCCTTGCAGACCAAGCTAGTCAGGCTTATAGGGCGATAGTTCCCGGGGTCTGTTGTGGTTCCACCTTTGTGGAGCAGAATAACCATTGCTGTGCACCACTCTATGGGCATGTAGCCTGTGGAGAGGCTGAGTTTGAACAGTGTGTTTAGGTGAGGGGTTAGTTCATCTTTGAGCTCGTGTAGGATGCAGCCTGTGACACCGTCCGGTCCCATTGATGCTGTGTTTTTGGGTTTGGAGAGGGCTGTTTTAACCTGAGTGTCTGTGATTTCAGGGGCACTACACTCTTCTGGTATAGTTATGGGCCCTTTTGGGGGTGAGAGGGGGATGAAGTTTGCACTGAACCTGTCTGCCAGGATGTTGGCTATATCGGTCAGTTCAGTGTATTTTGTGCCATTCTGCACGAACTCCGAGCAGATCTTAGAATTGTCACTTAGATTCTTGACATATCTAAAGAATGCCTTGTGGTTATCTTTGGAGTCCATGGCAATTTTTCTTTTGAAGCTAGCCTTGGATGATTTTATGAGGGAACATAGTTTCTTGCTGATACTGATCAGGGATGTCTTCCCTTCTTGGGATTTTACTCTTTTCTGTTCTAGTTTCCTCCTTCTATTGTATAGCTTGTTTATGGCAGGGGTCCACCGGACTGGTTTCCTTTTCTTGGAGGAGTGAGTCTTGGTTTTGTTTGGGATAGCATGATCCATGCATTCTTGTAGGTGCCCGTAGAATGCATTAGTAAAGGATTTTGCAGCTTGGATAGCATTATCCTTTAGCATGGGGGCTTTGAAACTTCCCACCTCGGTCTTAAGTAACGTGAAGTTTGCTTTTGAATAGTTTTTCACAGTGGTTTCTTTGACTGGAGGTGGTGGCAGAATGTGGATATCCAGAGTGATTCGTTTATGGTCAGATCTAACCAATGAGGGGTTGACATCCGGTGTGGAACACCGGTCGCCCATGTTGGTGATGACCAGGTCCAATATGTTGTCACCTCTGGTGGGGGTGTTGACCAGTTGATCCAGGGTGTTTGAGTTTATAAATTCTAGGAAATGTTGGGCAAGTGAGTTTTGTACTTGAGTAGTTCTCCCAGTTAATGTTTGGGTAATTGAAATCACCCAATATCAGGGTGTTTGGTAGGACCTTTATTTTTCCCAGTATTTCCAGGAATGTGGAGTGGAGGTCCTGGGACATGGTGGATGATCTGTAGCAAGCTATAATTTGAATAGCAGTTTTACCAATTGTTAGTTGCACGTGGATGATCTCTGAAGCATCGTGATGTGCCACTAACCTGGAGGTGTGGGTATCCTTGATGAATATGGATACTCCCCCACCTTTTGTATTTCGGTCCGGGTTTTGTGGCCGGAATGTATGGTATGAGTTGTAGCCTGGTAGTGCTGGGGTGCTCTCTGGAGCCTGGAGGTTTATGTTACTGCACATATATCGATTTTCTCCATACCGAGGAGTGCCTCAAGTGCATGCATTTTGAGGTTTAGACTTCTGGCATTGATTAGCATTACCCTCAGTTTTTTGCTACTTGTGTTACTTATGGAGGTGGGTTTGTCTTTTGAGCCTTGCCTAAAAAAGGCACTATGGGGGTGGCAAGAGCCTTGGCCAGTATTCAAAAGCCTAAGGGTGACAGGTGCAAGCCATCTCTAGCGAAGCAGCGTGACTTGTCGAGCATGTCACCCCAGGCTGACAGACACTGGATCCCCTTTGAATGACACCAGAAGCTTAGCCAATTGTTGAAATTGATCATTTTTTTTCTCTATACCATGGTATCATTCTTGGTGAGGGCAGGATGCTACTCAGTGTCAGGGTCATATCGGCCTGGGCTGCATGATCAGAGAGCTCTTCCATGTCTCTTTTCATGTAGTCCAGGGAGGTACGGCTCAGGTCATTCACACCAACATGGACAATGACAGAGTCATATCTGTACTTGTTCTGGAGTGACCTGAGTGCTTGTGTTATGTGGCAGATCCTGGCACCCGACAGGCAGCTAACAGTAACCTTCTCCTTGTTCAGCCTAGTGAGTGGGACGTCAGTGTGCCTGACCTATAGAGCCACTTTTTACTAGTGTGTTGAGTATGTTATTTTGCCTTAAGGACTGTGATTGCATGGCACACTGGTTTTGTGAAGTATGTGTTTCATGGTTTGTGTTGGGGGGTGGAGGTTGCTTGCATGTCTGCTTTGGAGGTCTCTGTTGCTTTTGCAGATTTTTATTTAGAGCCTCAGAGTATGTTTTCATGTATTTATGTGTGTTTTTTTGCCAGTGCTGGTTTCATAGGTCTATGTGAGACTGTTGGTGTGATGCAAGTAATTCCCTTCTCCTCGTAACTGCCTGGTCCAGTTTTGGGTTGAGAGAGCTTAGCCTCCAGTTTGGCTGTATAATTACATGTCTTGCATGTATTAGTGTTTGGTGGAAGGAGGAGAGGGTTGTCTGTGTACATGAGGCAATTTTAATATTGCCTCAAAATGCCCAGATTAACCAGTTGGACTGGAGAGTACACCTGAAACTGCTCATTGGACATGCCTGGATAGGTACAGTGAACTATTTTACTGATTGGCTGGTAAGGTCAAATAGAGAGCCTTGTCCTTCTCTACAGTATAGGGGGGTTTAGTGCTAAGGTTCATTAGTACTTGCTAGCAGTTTTGAGCAAGTGCCGGGATGAGAAGTGAATGGTTTGAGTGCTTAAGTTGAAAGTTTGTTTAGTTCCAAGGGAAAAATTGAAGAGTAGATTTTGTGGAGCCGGGAATAGTTATACCCTAGCTAACCAGTGCTGCTCAGCGTGCAAAACCGAGCAAATGCAGGTTTTATAGCAGGGAAATGAAAGAGATAGAAATTAGCCCAAAATGGCCAGAGAACTACTAATTTCTGGGCTGAAACCACTCCTCCAGGGACAGATAGGCTGCTCAAAGCTCCCTCTCTCACACTGAACAGAGAAACTTCCTTGGTATGGGCAAACACAGAAACTTGTAACACAGCCCTGAATTCAGCACTAACCTGAAAACGGGACTATACTAGCTTAGAAAGGCGGGAAAACAAGTATATATATATATATATATATATATATATATATATATATATATATATTTTTTTTTTTTTCAAAAAATAAAGCAGATACAATCAAAACAACACTTTAAATGCACAGAAATGGCTATCACACTTGAGTGTGTAGCCTACAACAGTTAAACAGGTAATTTAAACACAAAAACAACCTTGTTAAAGTGCCGGCAGTAAAATAAGTACATTATGTAGCTGAAACAAGCTTTTTAAATCACAGAATCTCTAGAAAATCAGCATTTTAGGTAGAATTAGCTAAAGGCAGCAAAACAATGAACATATTTAGTTTTTGCAAAGAGCATAGTTCACAAGAATTATACATGCAAAATATAAAATTATAAAGTAAAGAATATAGCATGTAACACATTGCATGGAAAGAAAAGAAATTACTGCAATAGCATATACAATGTATACACTAGAACAGAAATGTTATGGTTTACAAAGTTTTATTAAACGGTGACTGGGAAATATTAGCCATTATCTTAAATGGAATTGCACATGTTTTCATTATTTAGGTGATCTTTTATTGCTTTCTTGATGTCATGCAATGTTTCTAGAGATCTGATTTCTGAGAGAAGCTGAGTGCAAGTTGCAGGGCCTGACCTGGAGATGGTGTTCTTCTTCTATTACAGTTATGAAACATGGAGTCCTGGTGGTTTTCCCTTAAAAAAAATAATATTATTCTTTCATCGGTAGTCTTCTTCTCAGTCAGGGATAATATCCAAGTTTATATTAATTTTAAACAGAAGGAAGTTAAACAGTGAGAAAGCACCCCCTATAACATGAAGCCAGTTTAGTCTGTTAACAAGTTCACAATGATGAATATGGGAGGAGCCAGCCAATCAGGCAAATACAAATATTTTGTTTTCAGTTATCTGGAGTCTTTACTTGTTATATGTTGAGTGCAGGGCAAGTAAGCAGTACTCCATTTTTGAGAGAAGAATGTTTTTAGCTATGGCTGCTCTTGATTCTGGGGACAGGCGGTATGACAGGATGCAACACAGTTTAAATCGGGTCAGCACTTTTTGAGTAACATTGTCAGTATGTTTTGCAATGCAAATGATAGGGATGAATCAAGAAAGTGTCCCTAGGTATCTGTATTAATTGAGAGCTGGAGATATGACCTTAAATATTTGTTACTGACAAGGTAGAAAAGATTGATAGTTTATGTTTTGTGCCAAATATCATGTTAGTTTTTGTAGAATTAATAAGCAACTTATTTGTAGATTACCATTGGCCAAAGTCAGAAAAGCTTTCTGTAGCTCAATTTATAAATTGTTATATGTTTTACTGGCTTAAAGAAGTAAGATGTTGACTGCATATAATATAACATCTGGTGAAGGTTGTTCATTAGTTAGGTCAGTATTAACAGTGAAAAATGGTTGGATAGTCATTATGCACAGTTAAACATTCCCACTTGTTCTTATTATATTCTTTATTTCAACAAAGTCTAATGGAAACAACAAACAATGAATTTGTTAGAAGTTCTTTTACACAGACTTTTATCAAATTGATCATCTCCACCTTTAAAAATGGCAACAGGTTATTCGTCTTAAATAAAATTGTAAAAAGTATTTAATACTTTTCACTACCAGTCCATTCAAAAATAAATTATCTATATAACAACAAAACAACAAACTTAATTAGGTTATAAAATTACCAAAATTTTCTCACCTCAGTTACACAAGAGCCACACATGCTGTGTTCATGGTATTTTCTTTATTATTTTTTTAGACTCTGTCATTGTACATGTGGGTGTGAATGACCTGAGACGTACCTCACTGGACTACATGAAAAGAGACACGGAGGAGCTCGTGAATTATGTAGCCCAGGCAGGTATGACCCTAGCCCTGAGCAGCATCCTACCATCACCCAGAATGATACCACAGTACAAGCAGAAAATGATTGACTTCAACAATTGGCTAAGTTTCTGGTGTCATTGTAAGGGGATCCAGTATCTGTCTCCCTGGGATGTCATGATTGACAGACCTCAATGCTGGCCTGCATCTGTCACCCCTGGGCTTCCAGATACTGGCCAAGGCTCTTGCCACCCCTATAGTGCCTTTTTTGGTGGTGTTCCAAAGACCAAATTACTACTGTAACAGCTACAAACAAATGCAATCTGAGGGTCATGCTGCTAAATGCTAGAAGTCTAAATCTCAAAATGCACTTGCTTGAAGCACTCCTTAAAATGGAAAACATCATTTGTGCTGTAACAGAGACCTGGTTCAAGGCAGCAGAAAGTACCCCTGTACTACCAGGCTATAACTCATTCCACACCTTTTGGCCCCAGAACTTGGACCAAAGCTCCAAAGGTGGTGGTGTTTCCATATTCATGAAGGATGCGCACACCTCCAGACTGGTAGCCCAACATAATGCATCTGAGATAATTCAGGTGCAGCTAACACTGGGTAAGACAGCGATTCAGGTCGTAGCCTGCTATAGGTCCCCAACCATGTCCCAAGACTCACACTCCATGTTCAGAAGCACCCTGGAGAATATTAGGGTACAACCTAACACTGTCATACTAGGTGACTTCAACTACCCCTCCATAACTGGGAAAACTACTCATGCGCCAATACACTTGCCCAAAGTTTCCTGGAATTCATTAATTCCAATGCCCTGGACCAGCTCGTTCTTACCCCCACTAGAGGTAGCAACATCCTTGACCTGGTCATTACTAACATGGGCGACCATTGCTCTACACCAATAGTCAACTCCTCCCTGGTTAGACCCAACCACAAAATAATCACCTTGGAAATCCACATCCATCCCACCCCCCACAAAGGTAACCTCCATGAAAAACTTCTCCAAAGCTAACTTTTGGCTCCTAAAAACAGAGGTGAATAAGTTCACAGCACCCGTGCAAAAGGAGAATAGTTGCATGACCACTGAATCATACACCAATGCACTGTACGAACATGTACACAAATGCATGGATCTCACCATACCAATAGAACCAAGAAGCTCTCCACCAAAAAAAGGAAGCCAATCTGGTGGTCTCCTGCCATAAACAAACTCTACAACAGAAGGAGGAAACTGATGTGGAATAAAGTGAAGTCCCATGACTGGAAAAACTCCTTTATCAGCTTCAACAAAAAGTTGAGATCCCTCATCAAATCCTCTAAAGCTAGCTATGAAAACAGAATTGCAGCAGACAGTAAAGACATCCACAAGGCCTTCTATAGTTATGTAAAGAATTTCCATGGCAATACCCAAATTTTCTCTGAGCTACTGCACAATGGTACCTCCTATACCAAGCCAACAGATTTTGCCAATATACTGGCAACAGATTCAGTGCCAACTTTACCCCCCCCCCCCAAAGGACCAATCACAATACCAGTAGATTTCCAGGTTCCCAGTATTACTGCCCAGGTAAAAACATCACTGCCCAAGGCCAAGAATACAGCTTCTATGGGACCCTGACAATATCCCCAGCTGTGTTCTACATGAATTACAGAGTGAACTGGCACCTCACTTGTGTGTCCTGTTCAATCACAGCCTCACCTCAGGCTTTGTCCCTACCGAATGGTGCACTGCTACAGTCATTCCTCTCCACAAAGGAGGAGCGACTACAGACCCTGGGAATTATCACCGCATTAGCCTGACGAGTCTGATATGCAAAGCTATGGAATGCATCATCATGGACCTAATAAACAAAGATACAGGGAATCTCCAAACTCTGGATCCCACACAGTTTGGTTTTGTGAAGAGTAGATCATGCCTGATTAACTTGGTCAACTTCTTTGAGTCAGTCACCAGAGCTGTGGATGAAGATAAGGTGGTTCGTACAGCTTACCTTGATCTAGCCAAGGCCTTTAATACCATTCCCCACTCAGGAATCATAGAAAAACTCACTAAGCTAGGCATCAACCCCTATATCACTACATGGGTTGCAAACTGGCTCACAGATAGAACCCACAGTGTGAAAGTAGCTGACTACAAGTCAGACTGCCAACCAGTCACGAGTGGAGTCTCACAGGGATAGGTACTGGGTCCTCTCCTGTTTGGTACCAACTTCTCTGAAGTCCAGACCAGCACGAAGGGACTCTGGCTGACAAAGTTAATAGCTTCATAGGTTCATACTAGGCTATCTGCCCTAGGGCATTTATAAGCCTAGCCAGAGTGTGTTTGGCTTTTGCCACTCATTTTAAATTAATTTTGCTATGCCCTTTTTCGAGGTTAGTATACTGTGCCTCTGTCTAACAGTGACACAGAAGTGATACCCAGGGTAAACCTACGATCTCCCATCCACTCATCAAGATTCCTCTTGAAGAGAGTCAATGAGGAACTCTGCCTAACCTGGACTGGGATTTTATTCCAAAGTGAAGGGAGCCTCTGGGTTATGAATCTGTCCTTCCAGCATGTCCTATTTATTTCAGTGCTGAGGTTCAAGTCTCTCAAACGCGTAGCTCGATGGGATTTGGATTTTTAGAGGTGCAGCATGTCCATTAATTCCGAGTTGGACATGGCTTTATACATCAGGCACAGATCGCCTCTGAGCAGGCGGTATGCCACTGAGTAGAGCTGGAGTTTCTTTAATTTGTGGGCACTTTGTTTTTGCCAAAGGGGATGACTATACACTTTTTGGCATTTAGCTTGAGGCCATGGCTCTGGCACCAGTTGTCTGTTTCTATGAGGCCCTTTTGGAGGATGCTTGTGTCGGCTGGAGAGTCGATTATGGCGCCCAGTTTGCAGTCATCTGCGAACTTGGTCAGCGACAGTCCTTCCATGTTGGCCTGTACCTCCAAGAAATATATACCGAACAAGAGAGGTCCCAGGACTGAGCCTTGTGGGATGCCACTTGTAACTGGTTTGGAGTCTGACATGGCTTCAGCTATTCTAACCATGTCGGTTCTGTCCTTGAGCCAGTTTGCAACCCATCTAGTGACATAGGGGTTTATATTTAAGCTGGTGAACTTATCTATAATGCCCAAGTGGGGTATTGTATCGAAGGCTTTTGCGAGGTCTAGGTAGGCTGTGTGGACCACCTTCCCCTCATCAATGGCCTTGGTGACTGTTTCAAAGAAATCGACCAGGTTTAAGAGGCAGGATCTGCCCTTAACAAAGCCGAACTGGGTAGGCTCCAGTGTCTGTAGGTCCCCAATATCTTTATTTATGAGGTCTATGATGATCCTTTCCATAGCTTTGCAGACCAAGCTAGTCAGGCTTATGGGGCAATAGTTTCCAGGCTCCGTTGAGGCACCACCTTTGTGGAGAGGGACCACTGTTGCTGTATGCCACTCTTTGGGTACATATCCTGCGGTAAGGCTGAGATTGAACAGTAGTTTTATGTTTGGGTTTAGCTCTTCTTGGAGTTCATGTAGGACGCAGCCCAGGACACTGTCTGGTCCCATTGATGCTGTGTTTTTTGCTTTGGAGACGGAAGCTCTTACCTGAGCATCTGAGATGTCAGGGGGTGCAGCACTCTGCTGGGATAGATATTTGCCCTTTTGGTGGGGAGGGGGGGGGAGAAGTTTGCGCTGAACCTGTCAGCTAAGATGTTGGCAATGTCTGTGGGTTTGATGTATTTTTTGTCATTTTGGACTAATTCTGAGCATATCTGGGAATTCCCACCCAGGTTTCTAACATAACTAAAGAAAGCCTTGTGATTATCCTTAGTGTCCTGTGCAATTTTTCTCTCAAAGCTGGCCTTAGACGATTTTATGAGTGCCCGTAGTTTTTTGCTAATACTGATCAGTGATGCCTTCCCTTTTTGGGATTTTGCTCTATCATTTAGTAGCTTCCTCCTTCTATTGTATAGTTTGTTTATGGCTGGGGTCCACCAGACAGGACGTCTGCCTTTGGAGGATCAGGTCTTGGTTTTATTTGGGATTGCATGATCCATGCATTCCTGAAGGTGTTCATAGAATGCATTTATAAAGGATTCTGTGGTCTGGGCCATATTTTCCACAGGCTCGGGGGCTTTGAAGGATTCCACCTCAGTTTTGAGGAGTGTGAAATTTGCTTTAGAGAAGTTCTTCCCTGTGGTTTTCTGGGCAGGGGGTGGGGTTGGGATGTGAATATCCAGTGAGATTAGTTTATGGTCTGATCTTACCAGTGAGGGATACACTTCTGGTCTGGAGCATAGAGTCCCCATGTTGGTGATGATCAGGTCCAGTATGTTTTCCCCTCTTGTGGGAGTGGTAACATGTTGTTCCATAGCATTTGAGTTTATAAATTCTAGGAACCTTTGGGCTTGGGTGTTGGAGCTAGAGTAATGCTCCCAGTCTATGTTTGGGTAGTTGAAGTTGCCCAGTATAATGGTGTTTGGAGAGACCTTCATATTTTCCAGTGTTCTCAGGAAGGCCAAGTGGGGTTCCTGGGTTTGGGAGGGTGGTCTGTAGCAGGCTATAAACTGGAAGGCAGTTTTACCCACTGTTAGTTGCACATGGATAGTCTCTGATGCTTCGTGCTGTGCCACCAACCTGGAGGTGTGGGTATCTTTGACGAATATTGATACTCCCCCTCCTTTTGTGGTTCGGTCCAAGTTTTGGGGCTGAAAAGCATGGTATGAGGTATAACCTGGTAGTGCTGGGGTGTTCTCGGGAGCCTTGAACCAGGTTTCTGTTACTGCACAGATATCAATGTTCTCCATGGTAAGGAGAGTTTCGAGTGCGTGCATCTTGAGGTTTAGACTTCTGGCGTTGAGTAGCATTACTCTTAGTTTCTTATCCCTTGTGATACCTATGGAGGTGGGTTTGTCTTATGAGCCTTGCCTAAAGAAGGCACTATGGGGGAAGCAAGAGCCTTTGCCAATATCCGAAAGCCCAGGGGTGACAGGTGAAAGCCGTCCCTAGTGAAGCATCGTGGCTTGTCGAGCATGTCATCCCAGGCTGACAGGCATTGGATCCCCTTTGAATGACACCAATACTTAAGCGAATTGTTGAAATTGATCATCTTGTCTTCATATTGTAGTATCATTCTTGTTGAGGGTAAGATGCTACTCAAGATCAGGGTCATACCGGCCTGGGATACATGCTCAGAGAGCTCCTCTATGTCTCTTTTCATGTAGTCCAGGGAGGTACATCTCAGGTCATTCACACCAGCATGGACAATGACCGAGTCATATTTGTACTTGCCTTGGAGTGAGCTGAGTGCTTGTGTTATGTGGTGGATCCTAGCGCCCGACAGGCAGCTCACCGTGACCTTCTCCTTGTTCAGCCTGGCGAGCTGGACATCAGTGTGCCTGATGATAGAGTCACCTATTACAAGTGTATCAGGTGTGTTGTTTAGCCTTAAGGGCTGTGACTGTTTGGCACACTGGCTTTGTGAGCTATGTGTTGCACATGTTTTGTTTTGGGGTAGCGGTTGCTTGGGTGTCTGCTTTGGTGGTCTCTGCTGCTTAGGCAGATTTTTATTTAGAGCCTCCGAGTATGTTTTTGTGTGTTTATGTGTTTGGTTTGCTGTCGTGGTAGGTCTATGTGAGACTGGAATCACAGTGAGTGTGGTTTCCTTCTCCTCCTGACTGGTTACGCCAGTACTGAGTTGAGAGAGCTTAGCATCCAGTTTGGCTATATGGATGCATCTCTCACATGTGTTGGAATTTGTTGGGAGGAGGAGAGGGTTGTCTGTGTACATGAGGCAGCTGTAACATTGACTCAAGATTCCCAGATTCACCAGCTGGACTGGAGAGGAGATTGACAACTGACCTTTGGACATGCTAGAATAGTATTGTGAATTCCTTTAAAATTGAAAAAAAAAGGGCCAATGGGGAACAAGGTACTCAAGGGGAGTTTGTGAGGGTGTAGTGCTTTTAATTTTTTAGTGCTGACTTATATAATTGCTTTAGTGAGTAAGTGCCAGGTAACTTAAATGCAATGTGTTACAGGTAACTTAAATGCAAAAACGACAAACAGTAACTTTCTTTCAAGTGAAACAAGGAAATAAGTACAGTAAGCAATGCAGATATCACTAGGGATCCACAGAAGCGCTGAAAAGCCGCGTTTTAGGTGGAATTAGCATTTCAGGGGAATAACAAGCAAACAAACAACAAGCATACAAACAAAGCTAGATTCAGCAGGCCTGGATCTAGTCTATGCTACAGCAAACAAGGTGTACCAATTTCAGTAAGAAACAGTTCAAATATGCAGGCACTATAAGCCTTTAACTAGAAATTCCCAGCTCAGAAGGGCAGAGTCCAGCCTCTCCTCCCACAAGAGTGCAGACCACGATCCTTCTCAGGCAATTGCAGGTTGGGAGCTATTATTAACTCCCCAAGTGATGTTGACATCCTACAGAAAGGCCTCACTGAGACCATTGACTGGTGTCAGAACCATGGCCTTAAGCTCAATGCCAAAAAATGTGTTGTCATCCCCTTTGGAAAAACCCCATTTATTTATTTTATTTATTTATTTATTTGCAGTTTGTTTGCCAGGATAGTCCATTGAACCACAAGGAGCCCATTTTAATTGGAGTCCTGGGGAGAAAAGCTCCAGAAAAATAGAAATACATAGTACACATTGCACATATACATTACAGATTATCTCATAGGAATGCAAAGCAAATATAAGAAAAGGTTAACAATGATAGAATACATCAGTATAGTTCATTAAAGAGCAATAAAAAAACACTTTTTTTGTTTGTTTTTTTTTTTTTTTTTTTTTTACAAAAGTAGCAGCATAGGGTAACTCTTAAGTATTAAGTAGTTGGTCACATAGTTCAATAGAGCTGTGGAACTTGGAAGCAGTGATTATTTAGTTCTAGGAGAGTAGGAAGTGTTATTAGAAGGATTAGGTAGGATGGGAACAGGAGCACTTCCATTGTGAAGTTAGGTGTGAGTGCAGCAAGATTTTAAATGAGGAGAGACTGCTGATGATGCAGATAAGAGATGGTAGAGAATTCCAGAGACGTGCAAGAGAGAAGTATGTTAGTTGATTCCCAGCTGGATGTGTGGGTTTGTGCACTTTAATTAGTTTTTGGGAATTAGATCTTAGAAGTCATTCTGGTTCATGCATTTCAAAGGTAGTGGCTAGTGAGGGACAAAGAGAGGGGTTGTAAATGAGTTTGTGTGCTTGGATGACTTGGGTATAAGTGAGGAGGTTAGCTAGCTCTAGCCAATTTAGTTGGTGAAGAGAATTACAATGATGAGAAGTGGCTCTGTGACCTGCTGCAAATTTTGATATCTTGTTATAGCAAGAGGATAGTTTTGTTTTGAGGGAGGATTGCAGGTTGGTGAGGATAGATGCACCATATAGGAGGGATGGGATGAGATAAGCATTGGCTAGTATGAGCCTGGTGGAAGGAGAGATATAACAATTATGTTGGTATAGCATACCAAGTTTTTTGTGGGTTTTTTTGATATTTACTTGTAAATTTTTGTGGAATTTTAGTCGCTCGTCTATGAGTACTCCTAGTAGTTTAGTGTCAGAGACTATTTCTAGGGGAGTAGTGTTTTTGCTGATGATTATGAATGAGTGTTTATCTAGGGAGGAGGTTTTGGAGATGGTGAATAACATAAGTTTAGTTTTGGTTGCATTAAGATCCAGATGGTTGCCTAGCATCCACTGCTCAGTAGAGGTGAGGGTGCTTTGGGTAAGCTTATTTAGAGTGGGGATAGAAGGGGAGGAGCAGATAATGGTAGAGTCCTCGGCATATTGGATGAGGCTGGAGTTTGGAATGGCTTGGTAGAAGTTGTTAATGAATATATTGAATAGTAGGAGGTCTAAAATGGAACCTTGGGGGACGCCTGTGGGAGTATTAAGGAAGGGTGAAGCTGCTTTATTCCATTTGACTGCTTGTTGTCTGGGTATGAGGTAGCCAGAGAACCACTTGGTACAGGAAGGGGATATGTTTAGTTTGGAGAGTTTATTAAGAAGCAGGTTATGGGAAATAGTGTCAAACACCTTGGAGAGGTCGAGGAGAAGGGAGGACACGAAATGGCTGGAATCGCGGGCTTTGTTAATTGTTTCAAGGAAGGAGAGGAGGGGAGTGGAGGTGCTATGACTGGGTCTAAATCCATGCTCTGTGGGGGTATGAAGCTGGCTGCTGATGAGATATCGTAAGAGTTGTTGGTGGATACATTTTTCAAGAAGCTTAGAAATAGGGGACAAGATAGCGATAGGATGGAAGTTTGGAATGTCATTATTATTGCCTCCTTTATGTGGAGGAATAATAAAGGCTTTCTCCCAGAGCTGGTGCACATGGCTTTCTGAGACAGACCAATTAATTAGTATGCTGATAGGAAGAGCAATGGCTTCTGTGGCTACTTTTAGGAAGTAGGAGGGAATTTCATCAGGGGCATTGGAACCAGGTTTTAATTTTAGGAGAAGTTTTTTTATGGTGGATATAGAGATGGGATTGATAGAGAAGGATGGAGGATGGGGGCAAGGGATGCTAGGCAAGGAAGGGATGGGTGCAGGCTGAGGAGGGGTCGCAAAGGTGTAGGTGAAGGATGATGTTAGCTTGCTTATGGACTCTATGAAGAAGAGTTAAATTGGGAGACTAAGTCCATGTCAGAGGCATCTGGTTTAGGGCAAGGGTTTTCTTTTCTTTCCCAGGTTGAGGAGAGATGAGATTCCTTTCCAAAATAGTTTGGGATCGGTGTTGGGTTGATTTGGAGAAATAGGCTTTGCGGTCTGAGGTAATACATTTTTTTCATAGTGTTTTATATTCACTAAGGGTGATAGTGATTTTATTTTTATGGTAATGTGTCCAGGCTTTGTCATGGAGTCGCATAGTAGCTAAGATGTTTTTGGTTTACCATGGTACGTGGTTACTTTTTGTACATTTTGTTTTTAGAGGGGCAAAGGAGTTGAGCAGGTTTGTGAAAGTAGAGTTAAAGTAGGTGAGAGCATTATCTAGGGGAAGAGTCTTTAATATTTTCCAGTTTGTGCTTTTTAGTGCATTTGAGAAGGTTTCAGAATTGAAGTTTTTTAGGCAGCGAGTGGAAATATAGGTGTAAGTTAGTTATATGGTAGAGAGGAGATGGTAGGCAAAAGTGGGGAAGTGGTCAGCTAGTGGGTCTGGGAGAATACTACTATCAGAGATATAGTGAGGATGGGATACTAGAATCCAGTCTATTGTACTTCCAGTAATGGAGTTCTTGGAAGGCCTGGCAGTGGAATTGATTAGTTGCATAAAGTTATATAAGTTAATGTTGAGTGAGTTAGTGGGAGATTGGATTGTGGCCTAGTTTATGTTCAGTTCCCCCTGTATTCTGGTTTTGTAAGTAATGTTGGTGGAGACCCAGGAGAGAATATCTTCAAGGGATGAGATATTGTCTCCAGGGGGGATATAGAGGGAGAGAAGAAATATGAATTTATGCTTGTTTAGGTGGAGTAGGGCTGGTATCATTTCTGCCATGCCAAATTTGGGAAAGGGTTTGGAATAGGAGGTGATAAGAAGGACACTGAGTAAAGGACTGCTATACCACCCCTGTTTTTTGTGTTCTGTCATTCCTTAACATGTGGTAGTTGGGAGGAGTTAGTTCAGAATCTTTTATGTGGGGCTTAAGCCAGGTTTCTGAGATGGAGAGAATATCGGGCTGGTTATATAGAAGCCAGACAGGAAGGTTTGGAATTTTCTTACATAGGCTCTGAGTATTTAGGGCTGAGAAGTGGAGGGGTTTGCCTGTTGCTTGGGGGGACTGGATTCAGTCTGGTAAAGGGGCCTGAGTTTGGGTGGATATCCCTGGAGAGAAGAATAGAGATAAGATGATGGATGAGGTATTTGGTTTGTTTGGGTTGTAGTATACAGGTAGAGAATTTTGTGGACATTAGACTAGTGTAGTTGGGAACAGTGGTTTTAGAGTTAGGTAGGAGTCTATAGGGGAAGAGTATGCTAGTGTTGAGGGGGTAGAGTCTGGGAGATATAAGGGTAACAGTAAATGTGTACTTTGTAGAGGATGGGGTAGTGGTGGGAAATGGGGGGAGTGGTTTGCATTAGTAGGTTGGGTGATATAGTTTAGGTAAGTTAAGGTAATTAGAAGTATTATTTGAGTAAGTAGGGATAGAGGCTTGAGGGTCATGATGTTGGTTTTAGGATTATAGTAAGGGGTGATTTAAGTTGGGAAATTAGTTTATTTGATTAAGAGAGTATGGTTTAGGTTAATTGTTTGGTAGTTTATCTGGATAAGTAGTGTTTGACATGTTTGGCAGTAAAGTCTGAAAGGTAGGCTTACTTTAATGGGGGAACTGTGAGAGGGTTCGGATAGAGCCCAGGGAAGGAAGAATCAAGGTCAATAAACAAAAAAAAAAAAAAAAAAAAAAAAAAAACAATCAGTGGACTGGAAGGTAAGTTCAAAAGAAAGTATGCAAGGGGGGTAAGGGACATTCTAGCAGTGGTATAGAGAGTAGTTGAGAGAGGTAAAGATGGCGCCACAGGAAGGAAGGGAAAGTTAAAGAGTCTCGGGGAGGGGCTGGAAAGAAAAGAAAGTGAAAGAAACTGGGGGGAGGGGTTGGAGAGAGTGGAAATGGATGTCACAGTTGCCTAGCTGGTTGGAACTAGGGTTACCACCTGTCCCTCTTTGCGAGGGACAGTCCCACTTTTGGCAGTTGTGTCCTGTGAAAAAAACTAAAAAAATGGCAAATATCCTTAGATTTTAAGACAAAATATATTTCTTAAGATTTCCTTAATAGTTACATAAAACAGTTATTTTGTATCTGAAACACATAAACATTATATGAAAAAGCATAAGCAGCACAAATGCTACAGAAATAAGCTTTTATTTTGACAAAAAAAGTGAAGTTCTGTCCTTTGCACTGGCCGTGGGTACGTTTTGTCCTGCAAAATCTCACATTTCTACAAAAAATGTCCCACTTTGGGCATCTGAAAAGGTGGCAACCCTAGTTGGAACCAGTACTGACAGGGCCAGGCATTGTTATTCAGTTTCTGTCTTATATAAGTGGTTCAGTGAATTATTTTCTGCTTAAACTGTGAGCTTTGGCCAGCTAAGACCTGCAAGCAATCAACTAAACGTATAAGTGAAGTTAAGTAAATCGTTATCTGCACTTTTTTCAAATGATACATGATTTAAATTAATTTGTTTGTATTGCATTGAGCAATATCTAGCTGGAAGTTGTGACTCTGTTTTTTCAGTTAAGGCTTGTTAAAAAACCTGCATACCCAGTGATAAGTGGGGGTAGTTCACTTCATTGTTATTCAGTTTCATAGTATAGTACTAGGCTATCTGCCCTGGGGAATTTGTAAGCCTAGCCATAGTGATGTGGCTTTTGCCACCCCATGAAATGGTACAAAAATGTACAGAATAAATCTAGAAAACTGTGCCTCTGTCTAGTAGTAACACAGTGAAGGTCCCCTTATATAATAGAATTAGTTTACTGTGCCCCTGTCTAGCAGTGACACAGATGTGACCCCTGGGGTAAACTTACGATCTCTCATCCACTCATCAAGATTTCTCTTGAAGAGAGTCAGTGAGTAGCTCTGCCTAATACGAACTGGGATCCTGTTCCAAAGCATGGGAAGCCTCTGGGTTATGAATCTATCCCTCCAGCATGTCCTATTCATACTTGTGCTGAGGTTTAAGTCTTTAGCTCTCGTGGTCCTGATGGATTTGGATTTTTTGAGGTGGAGCATGTCCATCAGATCCTGATTGGACATGGCCTTGTACGTCAGGCAGAGATCACCTCTGAGCAGGTGGTATGCTACTGAATAGAGCTGAAGTTTCTTTAGTCTGGCCGAATAAGACATATGTTGGAGACCCTTGATCCTTTTGGTGAGGTACTTTTGTGGTCTCTCCAGCTGTTGCAAGTGCCGGGTGAGGTACATACCAAATGGGGCATTGTACTCAATCATGGGTCTGATGAGGGAGGAATATAAGGGTACAATGACATCCTTGGATCTGGATGTGAAACCCTTCATGATGAGGTGTGCAAGGTAGAATGTTTTTCTAACCACTTTGGCAACGTGGGTGTCAAATGAGAGGTCGCTGTCTACTTGGGTCCCTAGGTCTCTGATTACTTTTTCCGTACTCAGTGGGATGCTGTCTATGTGATAATTTGTGGGTACTTTGTTTTTTCCAAAAGGGATGACTATACATTTTTTGGCATTTAGTTTAAGGCCGTGACTACGGCACCAGTTGTCCGTTTCAGTGAGGCCTTTTTGTAGGATGTGTGTATCTGCTGGTGTATCAACTATGGTGCCTAGTTTGCAGTCATCTGCAAACTTTGTCAGCCACAGCCCTCCCATGTTTGCTTTAACATCTGAGAAATAAATGCCGAACAAGAGGGGTCCCAGGACAGATCCCTGTGGGACACCACTTGTGACTGGCTTTGAGTCTGACATTGCTCCAGCAATTTTAACTTTATGGTTCTGTCCTTTAGCCAGTTTGTAACCCATCTAGTGACATAAGGGTTTACTTTTAAGCTGTTTAGCTTATCTATGATGCCTGAGTGGGGTATTGTGTCGAAGGCCTTAGCCAAGTCCAGGTATGCTGTATGGACTGCTTTGCCCTCATCATTGGCTCTAGTGACTGTTTCGAAAAAGTCAACCAGGTTTAAAAGGCAGGATCTGCCCTTTACAAAGCTGAACTGGGTGGGGTCAAGCGTCTGTAGGTCCCCTATGTCTCCGTTTATGAGTTCCATAATGATTCTTTCCATAGCTTTGCAGACCAGGCTAGTCAAGCTTATGGGGCGGTAGTTTCCAGGGTCTGTAGAGGCACCCCCCTTGTGGAGTGGGACCACTGTTGCTGTACGCCAGTGTTCAGGTACATATCCCAAAGTAAGGCTAAGGTTAAATAGCATTTTTATGTGTGGGTTTAGCTCCTCTTGGAGTTCACGTAACACGCACCCCGGGATACCGTCAGGTCCCATTGATGCTGTGTTTTTTGCTTTGTTTAGGGCGGTTCTCACTTGGACATCTGAGATGATGGAAATTACATTCAGCTGGGATAAGTATTTCTTCTTTTGGGGGTGAAGGAGGCGAGAAATTTGCACTGAACCTGTCAGCCAGAATGTTAGCAATATCTGTGGGTTCAGTGTATTTTTTGTTGTTGTGAACCAACTCTGAGCATATCTGAGGGTTTCCGCCCAGGTTTCTAACATAGCTGAAGAAGGTTTTGTGGTTATCTTTAGTGTCCTTAGCGATTTTTCTCTCAAAGTTTGCCTTGGATGTTTTATGAGAGAACGTAGTTTTTTGCTAATGTTGATCAGAGATGCCTTCCCTTCATGGGATTTTGCTCTGACGTGCAGTAGCTTCCTTCTTTTGTTATACAATTTGTTTATGGCTGAGGTCCACCAGACAGGATGCTTACATTTGGCGGAGAGGGACTTGGATTTGTTTGGGATTGCATGATCCATGCATTCTTGGAGATGTCCATAGAAAGCATTTGTGAAGGATTCGGCATTGTGGGATGTGGTATCCACTGGCACAGTGGGCTTAAAGGATACCATCTCAGTCTTAAGAAGAGTGAAGTCTGCTTTTGAGAAGTTTTTCACTGTGGTCTTTTGTGCTGGGGGTGGAGGTGGGATATGTATATTCAGGGTGATTAGTTTGTGGTCAGATCTCACTAGTGAGGGGTATACTTCCGGTGTGGAGCATTTTGTCCCCATGTTTGTGATGATCAGGTCTAGTATATTATCTCCCCTAGTGGGAGAGGTGACTAGTTGTTCCAGTGCATTTGAATTTATGAATTCCAGGAACCTTTGGGCTAGGGTATTAGGGCTAGAATAATGTACCCTTTCTATGTTTGGGTAGTTGAAGTCTCCCAGTATGATGGCATTTTGTGATACATTCATATCCTCCAATGTCTTCAGGAAGGCTGAGTGGGGTTCTTGAGATTGGGAGGGTGGTCTGTAACATGCCACCAGTTGTATAGCAGTTTTGCCTATGGTTAGTTACACCTGTATGGTCTCTGATGCTTCATGTGTTGCTACTAACCTGGAGGTGTGGGTGTCCTTTATGAATATGGACACTCCCCCTCCCTTTGTGGTTCGGCCCGGGTTTTGGGGCCGAAAAGCATGATATGAGGTATAGCCTGGTAGCGCTGGGGTGCTCTCAGGAGCCTTGAACCAGGTTTCAGTTACTGCACAGACGTCGATGTTCTCCATGCTGAGGAGTGCATCAAGTGCCTGCATCTTGAGATTTAGACTTCTGGCGTTGAGCAGCATTACCCTTAGTTTTTTCCATTTTTGTTTTCTAAGGAGGTGGGTTTGTCTTTTGAGCCTTGCCTAAAAAAAGGCACTATGGGGTGGCAAGAGCCTTAGCCAATATCAGGAAGCCCAGTGGTGACAGGTGTAAGCCATCCCTTGAAGCAGCATGGCTTGTCCAACATATCATCCCAGGCAGACAGACATTGGATCCCCTTAGAATGACACCAGTACTTGAGCCAATTGTTAAAGCTGATCATCTTGTCTTTGTATTGTGGTATCATTCTTGGTGAGGGCAAGATGCTGCTCAGGGTCTGGGTCATACCAGCCTGGGCTACATAATCGGAGAGCTCCTCTATGTCTCTTTTCATGTAGTCCAGGGAGGTATGTCTCAGGTCATTCACACCAGCATGGACAATGACAGAGTCATATTTGTACTTGCTTTGGAGTGACCTGAGTGCGTGTGTTATGTGGCGGATCCTAGCTCCCGATAGACAGCTCACAGTCACCTTCTCCTTGTTCAGCCTGGTCAGTGGGACATCAGTGTGTCTGACTATGGAGTCACCTATTACTAGTGTATCAGGCAAGGTGTTTGGCCTTAAGGGCTGCGATTGGTCGACACACTGATTTATTGAAGTATGTGTTGCATGTGTTTTGTTTTGAGGTGGTGGATTTTTGGATGTCTGCTTTGGGAGCCTCTGTTGTTTTGGTAAGTTTTTTATTAGAGCCTCCGAGTATGTCTTTGTGTTTTTATGTATTTGGTTTGCAGTTGTGGTAGGTCTATGTGGGACTGGGATTGTTGTGTGTGTGGTTGCCATCTCCTCCTGTCTGGTCATGCCAGCCCTGAGTAGAGAGAGTTCAGCCTCCATTTTGGCTATATAGTTGCATCTCTCACATGTATTTGTGTTTGTTGTGAGGAGGAGAGGGTTGTCTGTGTACATGAGACAATTGTAGCATTGTCTCAAGATGCCCAGATTGACCAGCTGAACTGGAGACGACACCAGTAATCTACCACTCGACATGCTAGAACAGTATAAGGGTGTGGTATACCTTTAAGGGAAGTGGGTATTCACAGGGGTGGTAAGTAGATGTAGTGCTTTACTTAGTACGAGAGTGCTTACTTAGTAGAGAAGTATTGAGAACAAGTGCTAGGCTTATAATACAGTGAGTAGTCTGGTTATACTAAGAGTAGAGCTTCCTTAAGGGAAAATTTGAAGAACAGACTTGGCGGAGCCAGAAAAAGTTTACCTTGTTTAACTGGCGCTGTGCTATGCGTACGACCGTGCAAAGCCGTGCAAATGCGGATTTTAAACAGTGAACTACAAAAGTGCTGGAAATGGTCCCAAACAACCAATTACTACAGCTTCTTGTGCTGAGGTCACTTCCCCCAAGGACAGGTAGGCTGCTCAAGGCTCCCCACTTCCACTGGTGAGCAAAGAAACTTCCTTCTATCCAAGTAAGGTAATGGACAACACAGGAACTACACCACAGCCCAGAATACAGCAATGCCTGTAAACTGGTCTAAACTAGTCGAGGAAGGCGGGAAAACAAGGATTATTTTTTTTTTGTTTTTTTGGTAGAAACACACAGAAAATGCAGAAACAGTGCTAAATTAGTTACACAGGCTAGCACACTTTAGTGGGCAGCCTCCACAGTTAAATTAAACAAACAAACAAGCAAACTTTCGATCAAATTCGACTAAAATGTAACTTTAAGTGCAGATTTTAAAATAATGCAGCAATCAGTTAAAAAACAGTTCAGGCTAGTTCAAGGTAAGCTACAGAAGCTATTTCAAGTGAAAAAAAGCAAAGATACTTAAATCCAGAAGGTAGTCGCTTTTCTGAGTTCTTTGCTGCTAGGACCACTCTGTAAACCCACGTGGAGCTTGTCTGAGCAGTAAGTGGTACAGTGAATTATTTTCTGCTTAAACTGTGAGCTTTGGCCATCTAAGACCTGCATGCAATCAACTGAATGTATAAGTGAAGTTAAGTAAATCTTTATCTGCACTTTTTTCAAATAATACACAATTTAAATTAATTTGTTTGTGCTGCATTGAGCAATATCTAGCTGGAAGTTGTGACTGTTTTTTTCAGGTAAGACTTGTTAAAAAACGTACATAGCCAGTGATAAGTGGGGATAGTTCACTTCATTGTTAATCAGTTTTTGTCTTATATAAGTGGTACAGTGAATTATTTTCTGCTTAAACTGTGAGCTTTGGCCAGCTAAGACCTGCATGCAATCAACTGAACGTATAAGTGAAGTTAAGTAAATCTTTATCTGCACATTTTCAAATAATACAACATTTAATTTAATTTGTTTGTGTTGCATTGAGCAATATTTAGCTTGAAGTGGTGACTCTGTTTTTTCAGTAGGTCTCCACCCACCCTCCCTGTTTTTGATTTGGTATTAATCTTGGTGGCTTTGAAACTGCCCACCCCTCTTGTAAATTTGCACTTGGATACTCCTCCTGGGCCTATCTCATTTGCTCACTCAAAAAAAAAATGTTTTTCTTTTTATCTGCTTTTACTGTATTTGTGTTTCTTCCTACTTCATTTTGCTTTTGCGTCATCTTAAAAGTACTCAATTGTATTTATTACTGCTTGGTGTAACTCATTCTAAGCCTTTTAGTTTAAACACTTGGGCTTCAGACCAGTTGTTTTACATTAAGAAGGTTTGTGGTGTGCACTGTAGTGACAGAACAGGTAGCTTACATTACTAGTGTATTAGTTCTGGTTTAAGCACTTGGGCTTCAGGACAGTTATTTTACATTAAGAAGGTTCGTGGTCTGCACTCTTGTGGGAGGAGAGGCTGGACTCTGCCCTTCTGAGCTGGGAATTTCTGTTTAAAGGCTTATAGTGCCTGCATATTTGAACTGTTTCTTACTGAAATTGGTACACCTTGTTTGATGTAGCATAGACTAGATCCAGGCCTGCTGAATCTAGCTTTGTTTGTATGCTTGTTGTTTGTTTGCTTGTTATTCCCTGAAATGCTAATTCCACCTAAAATGTGGGTTTTCAGCACTTCTGTGGATCACTAGTGATATCTGCATTGCTTACTGTACTTATTTCCTTGTTTCACTTGAAAAAAGTTACTGTTTGTCATTTTTGCATTTAAGTTACCTGTAACCCAGTTGCAGGCTTTACACTCAAGTGCACTAGCCTCCTCTGTGTTTTTAAAGTAATTTAAGCTCTGCATTTCTGTTGTTTCTGAAAAAAAAAATCCTTGTTTTCCGCCTTTCTGAACTAGTCTAGTCCAGTCTTCAGGCTTTGCTGAATCCAGGACTGTGGTAAAGGTTCCTGTGTTGCCCATATCATACTTGGATAGTTAGGTGGCTTCCTTGTTCACTGTGAGAGAGGGAACTCTGAGCAGCCTATCTGTCCCTGTATGAGTGGTTCCAGCCCAGCAACTTGTAGCTCATTGGCCATTTTGGGCTAATTTCTATCCTTTTTGATCTCCCTGGTATAAAAACCGCTTAGTGCAGTTTTGTGCTTGTATACAGCTCAGCAAGCTCCTCGTGGTGCCCTGCAGAGTCCTACAAGCAGCCAAGAGACAAAAGAGAGACTTTGGACTTGATTAAGTATTGTTTTTGCTTGTTGTTTTCCTGAAACGCTAATTCCACCTAAAACGCGGGTTTTCAGCACTTCTGTGGATCACTAGTGATATCTGCATTGCTTACTGTACTTATTTCTTTGTTGCACTTGAAAAAAGTTGCTGTTTGTCATTTTTTCATTTAAGTTACCTGTAACACAGTCGCAGGCTACACACTCAAGTGCGCTAGCCTCCGCTGTGTATTTAAAGTAATTTAAGCTCTGCATTTCTGTTGTTTCTGAAAAAAAAAACACAAAAAAATTCCTTGTTTTCCCACCTTTCTGAACTAGTCTAGTCCAATTTTCAGGCTTTGCTGAATCCAGGACTGTGGTAAAGGTTCCTGTGTTGCCCATATCATACTTGGATAATTAGGTGGCTTTCTTGTTCACTGTGAGAGAAGGAGCTCTGAGCAGCCTATCTGTCCCTGTAGGAGTGGTCCCAGCCCAGCAACTTGTAGCTCATTGGCCATTTTGGGCTAATTTCTATCCTTTTTGATCTTCCTGGCATAAAAAACGCTTAGCATGGTTTTGCATGGGTTTGAGCACCGCACAGCACTGTTTAGCTGCGCTTAAACTATTCCAGGCTCCACGAAGTCTGTACTTCAGTTTTTCCCTTGAAACTTGAAACACTTCAACCCAGCACTAGAAATAAGGCAATTTAAGACCGGCACTTACTAAAACTCATTAAAACTAGCACTAACTTACAGCTTGCACTTCAGCCCTATACTCAGGAAGTATAAGGCTCTTTACTCATCCAATCAGCAATACAGTCCCAACCATCTATTCAGGCATGTTCAAGGGACAGCTTCAGGTGTGCTCTCCGGTCCAGCTGGTGAATCTTGGCATTCTGAGGCAATGTTACAATTGCCTCATGTACACAGACAACCCCTTCCTCCTCCCAACCAACACAAACATATATGAGAGATGCAGCTACACAGACAAACTGGAGGCTAAGCTCTCTCAACCCACGACTGGATCAACCAGTCACAAGGAGAATGGCAACACTAGCACCACATTATCAGACTCACATAGACCAGCCATAGCTGCACCAGAAAACAACTCTCAGAAACACGCAAAAACATACTCGGAGGCTCTAAATAAGAACCTGCCTAAACAACAGAGACCTCCTAAGCATACACCCAAGCATCCCAGAAACCAGGTAACACATACGTCACAACATCAGTGTGCCAAGCAAAAACAGCCCCTAAGGCTAAATAACACACCTAACACACTAGTAATCGGTGATTCTATCATCAGCCAGACAGACGTCCCACTCACTAGACTGAACAAGGAGGAGGTTACCGTAAGTTGCCTGTTGGGTGCCAGAATCCGCCACATAACACATGCACTCAGGTCACTCCACAACAAGTACAAATATGACTCTGTCATTGTACATGTTGGCGTAAATGACCTGAGACGTACCTCCCTGGACTACATGAAAAGAGACATGGAAGAGCTCTCTGACCATGTAGCCCAGGCTGGTATGACTCTGACTCTGAGTAGCATCTTGCCCTACCCAAAATGATGCCAGCATATGAAGAAAAAATGATCAGTTTCAACAATTGGTTAAACTACTGGTGTCATTCAAAGGGGATCCAGTACTTGTCAGCCTGGGACGACATGCTTGACAAGCCATGTTGCTTCGCCAGAGACGGCTTGCACCTGTCGCCCCTGGGCTTTTGAATACTGGCCAAGACTCTTGCCACCCCAATACTGCCTTTTTTAGGCAAGGCTCAAAAGACAAACCCGCCTCCATAAACAGCAATAATAAACAAAAACTGAGGGTAATGCTGCTCAACGCCAGAAGTCTAAACCTCAAAATGCACACACTCAAGACTCTCCTTAGTATGGAAGAAATCGTCGTATGTGCAGTGACAGAAACCTGGTTTAAGGCTTTAGAGAGCACCCCAGCACTACCAGGCTTTAACTCCTACCATACCTTTGGGTCCCAAAATCAGGACCGGAACACAAAAGGAGGGGGTGTGTCCATATTCATCAAGAACACCCACACCTCCAGGTTGGTAGCACAGCACGTGGAATCTGAGCCCATCCAAGTGCAATTGACAGCGGGTAAATTGACTGTTCACTTTATAGCTTGCTACAGATCTCCCACCTTGTCTCAGGACCCTCACGCAGCATTCCTGAGAACATTAGAAAGTATGAAGATTCTACCCAACACCATGCTACTGGGTGACTTCAACTATCCAAACATTGACTGGGAAAACTACTCAAGCTCAAATGCCCTAGCTCAATGCTTCCTTGAGTTTATAAACTCAAATGCCCTTGAACAGCTGGTCACCACTCCCACAAGAGGTGACAACATACTGGACCTGGTCATCACCAACATGGGAAACCTATGTTCCACACCTGAGGTAAACTCATCATTGGTAAGATCAGATCACAAACTAATCACACTGGACATCCACATCCCGACCCCCCCCCAGTCAAGGAAATCAAGGTAAAAAACTTCTCTAAAGCCAACTTCACACTCCTCAAGACCGAGGTGGGAAGTTTCAAAGCTCCCAATCAAATGGAAAATGATGACCCAACGGCAGAATCCTTTACAAGTGCATTCTATGAACACCTTCAATAATGCATGGACTGAGCCATCCCAAGTAAAACCAAGATCAACTCCTCAAAAAAGAGAAAGCCAGTCTGATGGACCCCAGCCATAAATAAACTTTACAACAGAAGGAGGTAACTCCTGCAAGACAGAACAAAATCCCAAAATAAGAAGGCATCTCTGATTAACATCAGTAAAAAAACTGCGCTCCCTCATTAAATCATCCAAGACCAACTTCGAAAGAAAAATAGCCAATGACTCTAAGGATAACCACAAGGCCTTCTTTAACTATGTCAAGAGTCTAGGGGCAAACTCTCAGATATGCTCCGAGCTAGTGCATAATGGCCATAAATACACTGAACCAACCGACATTGCCAACATCCTGGCTGACAAGTTCAGTGCAAACTTCACACCCCCCTCTCCACCAAAGGGGCTAGCACCCATCCCAGAAGAATGTGGAACTCCAGATATCTCAGACACACAAGTAAAGACAGCCCTTGCAAAGGCCAAAAACACAGCATCGATGGGACCAGATGCTATCCCAGGTTGTGTCTTACATGAGCTTCAAAATGAACTAACCCCCCATTTCAAATCACTATTCAAACTCAGCCTCTCTACAGGCTATGTACCCAAAGAATGGCATACAGCAACAGTCGTACCACTCCACAAAGGTGGTGCCAAAACTGACCCTGGAAACTTTCACCCTATAAGCTTGACTAGCTTGGTCTGCAAAGCCATAGAACGCATTATCATGGAGCTCATTAACAGGGAAATTGGGAACCTCCAGACACTGGATCCCACCCAGTTCAGCTTTGTTAAAGGCAGATCTTGCCTCCTGAACTTGGTCAACTTCTTTGAAACAGATACCAAGGCCATAGATGAAGGGAAGGTGGTCCACACAGCATATCTGGACCTCACTAAGGCGTTCAACACCATTCCACACTCAGGAATCATAGACAAACTCACCAGCTTAAATATCAACCCCTATGTCACGAGATGGGTTGCCAATTGGCTCTCAGACAGAACCCACATGGTAAGAGTGGCAGGTGCCATGTCTGACTCTAAACCAGTCACAAGCGGAGTCCCACAGGGCTCAGTCCTGGGACCCCTCCTGTTCGGTATATATTTCTCCGAAGTACAGGCAAAGGTGGAGGGACTGTGGATAACCAAGTTCACAGATGACTGTAAATTGGGTGCAATAATTGACTCTTCAGCTGACACAGACATCCTGCAAAAGTGTCTCACAGAGACAAACACCTGGTGTCAAAGTCACGGCCTCAAGCTAAATGCCAAAAAATGCATAGTAATCCCATTTGGGAAAAACAAAGTACCTACAAACTACCACATAGTTGGGAATCCACTAAGTACAGAAGAAGTAATTAGGGACCTGGGTACCCAAGTAGATAGCATGCTCTGCTTTGATAACCACATAGCCAAAACGGTCAGGAAATCCTTCTATGTGGCACACCTGATCACAAAGGGTTTCTCATCCAGATCCAAGGAGGTGATTGTGCCCCTTTACTCCTCACTCATTAGGCCCATAATAGAGTACAATGCCCCATTTGGGATGTACCTCACTAGACACCTGCAACAACTAGAATGACCACAGAAGTACCTCACTAAGAGGATTAAGGGCCTTAAACAATTACCCTATGAAGCATGACTAAAAAAGCTCCAGCTCTTCTCAGTCGCTTACCGTCTGCTCAGAGGTGACCTATGCCTGACCTATAGGGCCATGTCAAGCCCTGAACTAATGGACATGCTTCACCTCAAAAAAACGAGATCCCTCAGAACCACTCGTTCTAGCGACTTGAACCTATGTACAACAATAAACAGGACATGCTGGAGGGATAGATTCCTGTCCCAGCGACTCCCCTCACTCTGGAATAGAATCCCAATCCATATTCGACAGAGCTCCTCTCTGACCCTCTTCAAGAGAAATCTTGATGAGTGGATGGGTAATCGTAAGTTCTACCCTGGGATCACTTCAGGAGCCCTGTTGACAGAGGCCCAGGTTACTAATCTAATGGGGAGGCGAAAGCCATCACTCTGTGGCTAGGCTTATAAATGCCCATGGGCAGATGGCCTAGTACTTACCTATGAACCTATGAACAGCACTGAAAATAACAATCAGAAAGGAAGCAACTGTGAAAATCAGAGCTGAAGAGGTAAGAATAGAACAAGCCAGAAATGGAAATGTTGCAGATATAAATTTAAAAACAGGAGACAAAGGGTACAGAAGACATACTAGGGGTTAAATAACACTCTAGAATGTGACTGGCAGCATTAAACCTACATATACTGGAACTATTGAGAGTTAAAATAACATTTAACTAAAAGCTATTGGTACTAATGTTAATTAAAACAAGGAATATGGTAGACTGCGGGCACTGTACTGCCATCTGGTGGCCAAAGTAAGTTACTACAGCCAGAAAAACTAACCTGCATGTATGCTCACCTGCCCTGTAGTAATATTTTAAATAAGGAGCAGTTCACTTTTTAAAAAGCAGATAGTCTTAAAAACACATTCAAAGTGTGGATAAATTACAGTAGAAGGAACACCTACAGTTGTGCTAGAAAGCTGTGGTTTTTAGTTTGTTTTTGGAGCTGCTTCAGGCAGGTAACAAGCAGATTTATAACACTTTCACAAGGTATTTTGCTGGGTGAGCCTGTTGGGCAGCGGACAGGGTTGCCAGACGTCCCTATTTGGGCGGGACTGTCCCGAGATCAGTAGCCTGATCCCGAGTCCCGCCCTGCCGGTTTAAATCCCGGCCAGCCTCCACTTTGTTTTTTTTTTGATTGACCCGTATACCTGGCATACGGGCCAATCAAAATTATAAACTGAGCTTCTTGTGTTCGCATTAAAACACGAAGCTCCGTGTTTACCTGATTGGCCCATATGCCGATATACGGCCAATCAAAAGCGCTAAACAGCTTCGTGTTTAATGCGGAACTGCAATGCATTAAACATGAGAAGCTCAGTGTTTATTGCAGGCAGAGTGAGCTTAGTTGCTCAGTTCTTTAATGCGGAACTATGTTCCGCATTAAAGACCTTTTTTTTTTTTTTTTGGTCTTCAGTTGGCGAACTTGGCGCCGAAGACCTTTATGTCCGTGCTTCTTCAGTTTGCTCTCAGAGACTGTGTGTTGGCTTCTGACTTCTGCATGAAGGTGAGTCCATGTAGCAAGACCTAATTTTGTATGTGCCATTTCTGTGATGGACATTTTGAAATGTGGCCTGATTAGAGTAATTGCTTCATCGTGATTGTCTCTTAGGGAGTCATTTTGATCTCTTACAAGTAGTTTTGTTTTAGACATTAGTCCTGATTGATTATTTTAAATGGTAGAAAGCTAAGTAGAAGTGTTACTCTGCTATTTAGTTGAAGCAGTTTGATTCCTTTTAATAGGTCACAGTGATGTTTATGGGTATTTGCAAGTGTGACAAATCTTTATACTTTGTTTTTGATCATTTATATTTTATGGATGTTTGAGCTTGAATAGAGAGTTAGCAGTAGTAGGCCGTATTCAGGTTTGGGCTTAAGAGCATGTCTTATGATGTTAGAGCATGCTGAATTATAAAGGAGGTGAGAGAGCTTATGGCACAGTTTAATTTTGTCAGGGTTCTAGTGAATGCTTAGTGGGCTGGTGGAAAGTTAAGGAGTGGTCCAAAGTGGTACCTAGATAAGTTTCCTCTGTAATCTGTGGAATGATATTACTTGTATTGCTTTTTAAGACTGGTGGAGAAAGGTTTTGAAGTTTTTGAGTATGATTTAACACCATTACATTATTAAGTTTTTAGGTTTATTACCAGTTTATTATTGTGTGTCCAGATACAGCTTTTAGAGAATGAAGTTTGGTTTGGAGATTGCTAGCAGTGGTATTGGAGTCTAATAGTAGCAAATCATCAGCACACATTATGAAACAGGCAGATCATTTAGGTCATTAATAAAGAATGCAAAGAGTAGAGGTTGTGTGATGGTTCCTTTAAAGACCTTTTTTTTTTTTTTTTTTTTTTTTTTGGTCTTCAGTTGGCGAACTTGGCGCCGAAGACCTTTTTTTTTTTTTGGTCTTCACTTCGTGAGAGACCTTCTTTTTTTCTTTTTGTCCCTACCTGGGTTGCTGGAAATCTGGCAACCCTGGCAGCGGATGATCACAGAGTGTTTAACCCGTCAGGAGAAGCTGCAAAATATAAGGGGGAACACATACAAAAAGTTATACCAAGAAAGTAAGAAAAGACATATGAGAGACCAGACCTAGAAAAACCTTAGACTCAGAAGGATGTGAGGTATAATGCAGACAAGAAATAATCAGTGTAACAATAACAGTATTCCCAGTTGACTAAGCCCTGAAAGCAGTGCAGATACTACTTTTTAAACAGCTAATGTAGCACTAAAAGTAAATGCAGTAGTTTGTACAGAAATAGCAAATATTAGCAAACACAGTTAACTAAGCCCTGCAAGCAGAGCAGAAAACATTCTTAAAAAAACTGTAGTGAAGCACTAGGAGTAAATGCAGTAGTTTATACAGATACGGCAACTTTTAGCAAACACAGTTAACTAAGCCCTGTAAGCTGAGCAGAAAACAATTCTTAAAAACTGTAATGTAGTAGTAGGAGTAAATGCAGTAGCTTGCACAGATAAAGCAACTTTTAGCAAACACAGTTAACTGTGCACTGACAGACAGTGTCAAGTAGCAGTGTAAACACATCAATAAATAAACCAGTATGTCTTGCACAATACCTTCTAAAGCCAGAGAGCACACAGGCAGGGGGGAATAGAAGCTTCCATGTGGACTGCACAGAAGCTAGAAAGATGGTGCCACAGGAAGGAAGGGAAAGTTATAGTGTCTGGGAGGGGTTGGAAACAAAAGAAAGTGAAAGAAACTGGGAGAAGGGTTGGAGAGAGAGTGGAGATGGATGTCACAGTGGCCTAGCTGGTTGTAACCATGAATTACCACATACATGGTAGTCCACTGAACACAGAAGGCATTATAAGAGATCTGGGAACTCAGGTTGACAGCAACCCCTCTTTTGACCAGCTGGTTGGAACCAGTATTGACAGGTTCCCATGAATTACCACATCAATAGTAGTCCACTGAATGTGGAAGGCATTATAAGAGATCTGGGAACACAGGTTGACAGCAACCTCTCTTTTGACCACCACATTGCCACTGTGGTCAGAAAGTCCTTCTATTTGGCACATCTCATTACTAAGGGTTTTGCATCCAGGAAGAAAGAGGTAATTGTCTCGCTCTACTCTTCCCTCATTAGGCCAATCATTGAGTACAATGCCCCATTTGGCATGTACCTCACAAGACACTTGCAACAACTGGAGAGGCCACAAAAGTACCTCACAAAGAGGATATAGGCCTTAAACATTTGTTCTATATGGACAGACTCAAAAAACTCCAACTATTCTCTGTCTCATATCGCCTACTTAGAGGTGATCTCTGCTTGACTTACAAAGCCATGTCTAACCCAGCTCTGTTAAAAATGCTACAGCTAAAAAAATCCCAATCCCTCCACACCACATGCTCCAGAGACCTTAACCTCATCACCACAATCAACAGAACATGCTGGAGGGACAGGTTCATAACCCAGAGACTGCCCATGCTATGGAATAGACTTCCCATTCATGTCAAGCAGAGCACGTCACTGGTCCTCTTTAAGAGAAATCTTGATGAGTGGATGAGAAATAGAAAATTCACCCTGGGGATCACTCCAGTGGCTCTACTCGACAGAGGCACTGGGAACTAAGGTCGGGTGGCACAATGCTAGGGTAGTCCTATGGGCTAGGCTTGTAAAGGCTCCAGGGCCATTAGCCTAGTACACACCTATGAACCTATTAACCTATTAGCGATAGTAAAATGCATAGTAAATTTAATTTCTGGTTATTACATTGATCATAGTACATAAAATGTCTCAAAATATTTCCTGTCTCTTGCGGTATGCAGGTGTACAGTATACAGTGATGTATGTCTGCTGTAGCCAAATTACATCTGGTGAATGCTTTATCTCCTAAGAGTCTTTAATGTAGGAAAAAGTGATGGTGATTAATGGAGTAACATTTTTTTGTGCACAAATAGTCATATTAGCTTTCTTTTTGATCCCTCTGTAGACACTATTGGTATGAAAGGAAAGTTTTGAAAATGTTTATAAATTTTAAGAATCCCAAACTTCACTCCATTTTTGGGCTATTCTCTTTTGAAATTCCAGTAAACCATGGAAATAATGGCAGTGTGTAATACTTCTGTCAATGTGCCATTAATACATGCATAAACTCCATAGATTTCATTTAAAGATACTTTCTGGAAATTTGCATTGCCCTTTAGTAACAAATTCATCCTAGTTTTATACCCAGTAATATTCAATATTATAAAATCCTTCTCATGACGGCTTGCATAAATCTTAAATGTTTATTCTGTCTTATTATCTAGTAGATTATTCTTCCTTAATAATTAAGCTAACTTGATTTAGAAAATAATGTCTTACTGTCATGTTCACAAACATACTGAAAGTTGCCACCAGAGGTTGTGGAGGTGGGGAGGGGGGGGGGGTGTTAATGGTGTCTTTCTGAAAAGCTTATTTGCATGTAATGCTCCACATACTTCTACTTCACAATTAAAATTTAACTTGATACGCACATAAGTTCAACTAATTAATACTATCCACTAAACTTAGTGGCTCACTATTGTAAACGATAAACATTTACTGAGATGTCAGTTTGTTATTTGGCATTGTTTTTCTTTTTAAATGTAGATCTTAAAACAACAATAGCTCTTAGTGTTGTCTCCTTTGTCTGTTGTATGTTCCACAGCCATGACTGTACACTTATCCTCCCTAAAAGCCCCAAAGACCCTGAAGAGAACTTAGGCTGTTGTCATCAACTGTTTTTTCATAGCCCTGTATGTCATATGTTTAGTTCCTTGAACCATTTTGACCTCAGTGGAATGGTTGACATAACTAGCAGCCAATCACAGAGATCTCCTTATGGAAGAGGTGGTGCTAGCACATCTTCAATTCTTTCACTGTCATTAATGATTTGATTGTACAGAGAAAGATTATTAAAATGATGAATTACATATAGATTGGTGTTAGTACTGGAACTTTTCTCAACATTAGTATTGTATACATTTTAATCTTTGTATTTCTTTTCATCATGCTGCAGATTTTTGGTCTTTTTAAGTTCTTGGATCTTATCAAATCTACCAAGGTTTTAAAAGACTCTTGAGAGTCTATTCATGCAGAAAAGGAAAGTCCAGCTATTGTACAAGATTATCTTCCAAACTGCATGTTGCATTATCTCCCTCATGCCACATCACGTTTCACATGTTTACTCTCTCCCACACCATTGTTTGAGGGGCAAAACAATTATTCATCTTTTAGATTGAAAGTAAAGCAGCTTTACTTCTTTAATAGTATTTCAAGAGACTTCTACTTTAACTATACAGAACAACTAAGGAGGTAGCCTTCTCCCAACACCAAATGTGCATTGTCTCACTGTGTTCCACTTTTAAATGTATTAATATATTTTGTTCTATTGCATGGCATTTATAGCTGTTATGAAAATACAAAATGCATACTTTGTGACGCTTGCCTTCTTGGGAATCTTTTTTCCTTTCTAGGTTCCACATTTCTACTTCTTGTTCTCCCTGAGCCTTTTTTCTCCTTTGACTTAGTAATAAATCTTTTAAAAAATGTGGTAGAGGCAGTCATTTTACAGTGTGCAGAGCAGTAAGAAACAGTTGACATGACGCACAGCGGAGCTACTTTCAGTGCCTTAATTAATAAAAGTACTTGTTAAAGAAGGAGACATGCATGAATGGGCATACCTTTGTTGAAGGTTGTGCGTCAGGGCTGGCAACTCGGTACGTAAAAATCTACTGCCAGTCATTAGCGGACTGGAGTTCCGCTGTGGCGACCCCTAACCGGGAAAAGCCGAAAGATACAACAACTTGTTAAAGAAGGGCTACTATTGTCAGTCAATAAATACATCTTTAATTCGCTTTTGTTTATGTTTCACAGCCTAACCAGTGTAGCACATGCTATCTCTATCTGGTTATTGTATACTGTTGCTCATGCACAATACTGCAGATTGTTTACAAGTACTCCTATAAATACATAATGATAGAAAGTTGTCAAATAAATATTGATAACAGATATATATTTTCAATTAATGCTCAGTGCTACAGTGAAATTCAATAATACTATGCATGCACTGTAGTTCAGGGATGTGAATGACACATGGATGACCATTTGAGCATTGTAATTTTAATCATTTAAATTATGCCAGTAATGTTTTTGCATCATACTGTTGTTCTATGCTAATATGATGGGCTTCGTGTTAGGTTTTGCACTGTATGCTACCCCTAGGAGAGACAGTGCTGTGCAGTCATTTGTAATGTTATTTAGGACATTCAGGGAAAACATTGTACTGGGGTGGGTGGAGCTGACAGGTAGGGTCTCTTGAGAAGAGAAACATTTTTAAGAAGGATTTTTGGTGAGTCTTTGCAATAGAACATAATGAGATAAGATTGATGGGCAGGGTATACTGCCCTGGGTGCTAACATGTAGGGTGATATTTTCTTTCAGCAAGATTTTAAGACAATCTAGTGCTGGTGTTAGGTGTAGTTAATAGGCAGGGTATGTTGAACTAGGAGACATTTTCTTAGTCAGGACCTTCAAGAATCCCCATGTTGGATAACAGTTAGGATGTGTTGTAGTGGGAGATATTTTCTTTTAATTCAGCAGGACTTTCTACTAGTTTTACTGTTGGTGGTAGACGAGACTGACAAAAACAGTTTGGTGTTTTGGAAAACATTTAATTTTAAGTAGGCATTTTATGAATTATTTGTGCATTGACAGTGGACATAGCTTTTCAATAAACCATATTAAAGGACTTTATTAACTAGTGAACAGTTACCTAATCTGCATTTTAGGGGATGGAGTAAATTTGTAGGTTTTGTTTGGTGTTAGAATACAATGTGCTTTGAATGCCATGTTTGATGCTTTATAAAACGACAACCAGCCCCTCGTGGAACCAGTCCAGAACTAGCAAGGAAAGCCACAAATGGAAGATCACAGTTCCAATTTATTGCAAAAAAAAAAAACAGTCAAACGCTTTCATCTTAAGACCTAAGACTTCATCAGAAAAATGAAAATCACATCACATCCTTCTTAAATAGTTCTTTAAACCAATCAAAAGTAAGAAAAAAAAGAAGTGAAAGGGAGGGAGAGTGATTTTGTACAGACAGACCATTACTGGTATTTACGAGGAGGAGATTTGTCTACAAATTACTGCTTTTTTCATAAGGTATGTTTGCCCTCTTCATAAACTGTTCACATTTTCATAACTGTACTTTTCATACCTGGATTTCAATATGCAATACAAATTTTTTTCAATGCATTTTTTTCATTCACTGTTGGCACAGTTTGTCAATGATTGGAATGATTACATCACACTATTGTATTGCCATTTGCTCTTGGAGTTTCACCAGTTACCACAGATAAGTGTATTGCATTTATTATCAACTTCAAGGGTTGTGTATGTTTAGCTAACACAGGTGTTAGACTTCTCAGGTGTCCTGTGGCAACTTCAACAATAGTGGAGAGACCAAAGGACTTTTCTTGGCATTTCTAGTTTGAATTTTTGCCTATTTGTTGACAATACTGACGTTCAGTAATCAGTTACATAACTGCTGTCCACATTACTGAAATGTTAACTGAATGGATGTAATGTTAATGTATTGCAAGTTTTTTTTTTTTTTTTTTTTTTGGGGGGGGGGGGTTGGTCCCCTCGCATGTGTGCAGTCATAAATGAGCATAGTGTGTTCAATTGTTTTGTGTTGATGATGGGTGCAAATATTTTATTTTAGGAGATTAATTTCTCTGTGTGTTATAAATGTGTTTTGTCTTTTTTTATGTTGCACTTCATACAGGATTATGGCATTGAGATCATCTTTTCCAAGCAAGCCACCATTCTGTGATGAACGAGGTCATCACTGAAGCCATGGATCCTTCCTGATTGAGCAGAGGTGATATGTCTGCCAGAAAAGGCATATGGTAGCAGCTGGTCACTGATATAAATGTAGTGGGTGTCTGTGCCAGAAACGGTAATCAGGTGCAGCACCTTGCCACCAATATGATTACAGTGGCCCACAAGAGGGCAGTTGTAGTAGCACATGAACAGATGGCTGTAGGGGGTGGTACTGCTACCGAACCACCACTCACTGAAACTGAGCAGTTCCTGTCCACTGTCAGAGATCCCAACAGTTCAGCAGAGGGTTCACACAGAATGACTTGGCAGTTAATAGAGTAGTAGCCCTTTCTATTTAAGTACACCCTTACATGTTCCCCGGGTGTGCTTTGATTTCTACATGTGTACAGTCTATGGCACCCAAGACTTCAGGATAGTGTGCCACAGGGTAGAACTCTTGCATAGTTCTGTCTCTGTTCTCAGCTGTATGGGCAAAATATATGTACTCACTGGCATGTTGCAATACAGCATTCAGGAATTGATGGAGGATCCTGGATGTTGATGCCTGCTATGTTGATAGTATTGACTTCATGACTTTTCCTAAAAAAGGCATAATGGGGAGGCAAGGGTCTTTGCCAGAAGCCTGAAGCCCAAGTGAAACAAATGCAGGCCATCTCTAGCAAAGATCATGGTCTGTCAATCATATCTTCCCAGGCTGTCAGGTACTGGATCCCCCATGAATGACACCAGAAACTAAGCCAGTTGTTAAAGTGAATCAAATTCTGTTTGTATTGAGGCATCATTCCGGGTGACAGTAGTATGCTGCTTAAGGCTAGGGACATACCTGCCTGGGACACATATTCAGCGAGCTCAATCATGTCTCTCTTCATATAGTCCAGGGAGGTATACCTCAAGTCATTCACACCAACATGGACTATGACAGAGTCATAACAGTACTTGCTGTTGAGAGTCTTCATTGCGTGTGTGATATGGCGGATTCTGGCACCTGAAAAAACAACTAACCGTGACTCTCTCCTATCCAGCCTTGTGGAAGACATATCTGTGTGTCTCACAATGGAGTCTCCTATGACTAATATGTTGGATTTATGGTTAGGCCTTAGTGGTTGCGAGACACTGGCGTCCAGACTCTGCATGGTATGTGGTGTGGAGGGTTGTGGGGTTCTCATGTGTTTTTGCCTCTGATGTCTCCTTTGTTTGGGTTTGTTTTTGTTGAGGACCTCCACATATGTGGGCGTGTGTTGTGTAGTTCTGGGTGGTGCTTGAGGTGTAGTGATTGTGTTGACAGCCTTCTCAGTGCCAGATGTACTGACTTGTGAGGGAGAGAGTAGAGACTCTAGCTTCTTTATGTAATTGCATGTCTCACAAATTGTATTCCTGGGTGGTAGTAGTAGATGGTTGTCCGTGTACATGAGGCAGTTTCTACACTGTCTCAGGATACCCATATCTACTAGGCTGGCAGGAGAAATCGTAGGAAACTGTCCATCCATATTTTTCAGAATCTGGGGAAGAGAGGCCAGAGAGAGCTAAGGGGTAAACCTAAAGCCCAAGTGCTTAAACCAAAACTAAGAGGCTTAGAATAACACTTAATATTTAAAACAGGCTAAAAATGGCAGGAATAAATGCGGCAGAGAAAATGCAATTGAATACTTTAGAGAAGAAGTAGCAGAAAAACTAAGATGAAGTAATAGAGTTGGAGGAGGAAACAAAAATACTATAAAAGCAGCAAGCAGCTGAATAAAATATTTTTTTAACTAAAGTGGAGAGGGAGAAAGGAGGATCAGAAGATAATTCAAGGTTAAGAAACTTAGGGGGTTGGTCTTCTTAAACATTCTCTGTATTAGGTAGAATGAGCTAATGACATGACTGGAAGAGAATCCCAGATCAAATTTACAGTAGGGGCAGGCAACTGCAAAGCCACCAAGTGCTACAGCTACTAGCTAAAGTATTTTAGGCAGAAAAAACTACAGAAATGCTTATCACAACAGGAAAAAGCAGTGAGCCACTAAATGAAACTTTTAAATGGATAAAGGAGCAAGGAGACTCTAGAGAATGCTTTTAACTGCAAACAAATCAGTTATATGCTACACTCCTTGGCAGGAAATCAGAACAAACAGATGCTTAACAAATGGAGAAAATGTCCAGTTAATACTTTTCACACAGTAAAACTAGCTAAAAAAGCTTTAAAAACAGTGTGACAGTAACATGCCCTGTAAGGCAGACAACTTTAGTACAACCATGCAGATTAGTTTATAGCAATACAATACAGTAAAATGTATGCAGCAGACAATAAAAAAATGCTATAAATGGCTAGAATAAGCAATAACTAGTAAAAATAAGCAAAAAAAAAACCCAGAATACTTATTGTTGTATATTACAGATCAGAATTGTGATCAGTGCCCCTCCTCCACTCAGCTCAGTGTGTATAGACAGAAATATTCTCAAAGACAGGGCTTAAATACCAGAAGATACAACCTGAAACAACTTTAAAAAATCTCAAAAGAATCAATGAGTGCTTACTCCAAGCCCTAGAACATCCAACTTTTACTAGCCAGTAGCCAATCAACAACATTTACTCTCACTAAAGTGAAGAAAGTCTTCTGCTAAGTCAGGATGGACTGGAACATGTGCTCTGAACAAACAAACACTGCAAACAAACAACCAGGCCCCAAAGACAACAAACCTTAACTGGGTTGTGCTACAGCTACTAGATACATTATTTTTGGCAGAAAGCACTACAGAAATGTTCATCACAGCAGAAAAACAGTAATGAGCCATGATATGAAAGTTTTAAACAGATAAAGGAGCATGGAGACTCTAGAGAATGCTTTTAACTGCAAACAAATCAGTTATATGATATACTCTTTGGCAGGGAATCAGAACAAACAAACAGATGCTTAACAAATGGAGAAAAGTTCCAGCTAATACATTTCACACAGTGAAACTAGCTAAAAAAAGCTTTACAAACTGTGTGACAGTAAGAAATGTGATTTAATAGGCCCTGTAAGGCAGACAATTTTAGTACAACCATGCAGGTTAGCTTATAGCAATAAAATACAGTAAAAAGTACGCAGCACACAATACAAAGTACTATAAATGGCTAGAATAAGCAATAACTAGTAAAAATAAGCAAAACACACCCCCCAGGATACTTATCGTTATATATCACAAATCAGAGTTGTGGTCAGTGCCCCTTCTCTGCTCAGCTCAGTGTGTATAGACAGAAATCTTCTCAAAGGTAGGGTTTAAATACCAGAAGGGACAACCTGAAACAACTTAAGAAAAGCTCAAAAGAACCAATGAGTTCTTACTCCAAGACATAGACCAGCCAACCTTTACTAGCCAATAGCCAATCAACAACAATTATTCTCACTAAAGTGAAGAAAGGCTTCTGCTAAGCCAATATGGCTTGGAACATGTGCTCAGAACAAACAAACACTGCAAACAAACAACCAGGCCCCAGAGACAGATAAAAGAGCAAGGAGACTCTAGATAATGTTTTTAACTGCAAACAAATCAGTTATATGATACACTCCTTGGCAAGAGATCAGAACAAACAAACAGATGCTTAACAAATGGAGAACATTTCCAGTTAATACCTTTCACACAGTGAAATTAGCTAAAAAAGCTTTACAAACAGTATGACAGTAACAAATGTGATAGGCCCTGTAAGGCAGACAATTTTAGTACAACCATGCAGATTAGTTTATAGCAATAAAATATAGTAAAACATATGCAACAAACAATAAAAAGTGCTATAAATGGCTAGAATAAGCAATAACTAGTAAAGATTAAAAAAAAAAAAAACAGGATACTTATTGTTATATATCACAGATCAGAGTTGTGGTCAGTGCCCCTCCTTTGCTCAGATCAGTGCTTATGCTCTAATTCACATGCCATGATGTTTACTGTGTTTGCTCGGTTTTACACAGTGTGTAAAGATGCTTGCTGAATACAAAATTGTGTGCTTATCATATGCATATTGCTCCAAGATAAGCACACAGTTGTAATGGCCTGTGTAGGCTTTATTGAATCTGCACAGATTTTTATCTATCAACAAACATTGAATAACAAGCCATTAATGACAGCATTTCAAAAACAGTTACTGAAAACCCAAAATCTTAAAATGCAGGAGGATCACAAAAGGAAAACAAATTCCCTTTGAGATTATATGACAAAACTTCATCACCACATTCAGAACAAATTTTTCTGAATAGTCATAGTGATATGGTAAGGGTTTTTCTAATGAAAGGTGAAGGGTGAGGAGCAGAGATAGGGTTAGAGTTAAGGTTAGCATTTTCTGTTGCCCTAAAGTACTATCTGGTTAAGTGGCTTTCTCAAGAACAGGACATAAATATGAGGCAAAACTGGATCCAGATAAGAGCAGACTCTAAATGCTAATAGACTAATAGGTTTTGCATCAACATGTATTTTCTTGTATTTATCCTTTGTTAATTAGATTAGTCAAGCTGGGTTAGTGGCCTCTTTTCACGGTCAACCCAAGGTGGTATTTAAACTACTAGGGGAAATTTGGCCAGGGCATCAAAAATTGTCCCCACTCTTTTCAGTAGGTACTGAGGGATCTTTTACTTCCACCATCTCAAACAGATGGGACCCAGTTTAATGTCTCATCCAAAGAATGACACACTCATGAATACAGTGCCTCTTTATGCTGCACTGCCAGAAATCAATCTACTTTGTGTGGGAAAAAAAAGCAGCCTTTGCACCAAAGGAGTGTGTGATACCTGCTGGAAAACAGACAATGAACAAAAAAACTATGAAACTGCATGACTGACATCAACAGACAGTGATACTCTGTGATTTAAAATAAAAAACAAAGCTAAAATGAGGTCCGGCAGTTGGTTTGGAGGATTAAGGTGGCTCTTGCCTCCCAGTGCTGAGTAGCTTGCCTCTCATGCAATCTTGATGGTGTGATATTTTGAGACTGTGATCTCATGAGCATTTAGACCTTTGGATTTACATCAATCAGGTGTTAACCAAATGACATTGAGGTTCATAAGTTCACTGGTGTTTACTAGGCTAATGACCACAAGGGCATTTTGAAGCCTAGCCATGTATCCCAAGCATACCTATCAACCTCTTACCACAATAAATCTGGACAAAGCCTAAAATAAAGAGGGAAGGAGGCCAGAAAATACAGACAGATTTGAAATATTGTTCTTAATAACTTAGATAGTTGTTAGAAGAACAGGATTTGAGTTAAAATGCATTATCTGAAAGATATGGAGTCTGAAACTCAAAGATATGTCATTATTTAATGACATCAATCATCAATGATTTGCCCCAAAACCACAAATTTTATGAAGAAGAGATAAAAAATATGAGGCAAAAATCTGGTCATTCTGCAAAAATCTGGATAGTTGATAGCTATGATCCCAAATCTCTAGCAAGTTCTTGAACCTTTGATAAGTGTAAGCAGGAGTTTGGAAGATTAAACATTTACAAGTAGGAGCCTATGAGATGAACCATTTACAGGCTGCCTATCTCCATTAGAGATATAGGTGTCAAACCATGGATTATTATCCTGTTCCCCATCCAATTGTCCAAGTTATACTTGTATTGGGTAGGGAGTAACTCTGCTTCACATAGATGGGGAGCATGTTCCAGAGATGGGATAGTCCCTAGGATACATAGATACATACCTATCTCTCCAGCAGGTCCTATTTATATCACAGACAAGGTTTATGTCTTTAGAATGGATAATTTCAGTTCTATTTGTTTTGCGGGTATGTAGGAGGTCCATCAGAGTGGGGCCTGGCAATGACTTGTATGCCAGGAATATATCTCCCTTCAACAGTCTGTAGGAAACAGAATACAGGGATAGAGCCTTGAGGTGGTCTGCATAGGACATTATACTTACGCCCTGTATTCTTTTAGTGAGGAACCTTTGTGGATGTTCAAAATGTTGGATATGCCTGGTTATCTGCATACCAAAGGGGGCATTGTACTCAATGATAGGTCTGATGAATTCCAAATTTAGTGGAACAATGACTTTTATGGGCCTAGATGCTATATCTTTGTTTATAAGTTGAGCAACCTTTAATGATTTCCTTACTACTGTAGACACATGATGGTCAATGGCTAGATTGCAGTTTAAGAGTGTCCTCAAGTCCCTGATTACTGGGTCAACTCTTAGGTGTGTATTGTCAATATGATAGTTACCAGGGGTAGATGACTTCCCAAATGATGATATTATGCATTTTTTGGCATTTAGTTTTAGTCCATGGCTCTATCAGCAGTTGTTTGTCTGTGTCATCCCTTCCAGGGGACTATTTGTGTCAGTGTGGGATTCAATGACAGCTTCTAATTTGTAATTATCTGGAAATTTAGTCAACCAGAGGCTAGTGACTTTGACTTCAGAGAAATAAATGCCAAAAAGGAGTGGCCCCAGGACTGATACCTGAGGGACTCTGCTTCTGACTGGGCTCTCTGTAGAGGTGACCTCCCCAATTCTAACTTCCTGGGTCCTGTTTGTGAGCCAGTTGGCTATTCATCGGGTGACATAAGGGTTTGTACCTAACATCTTCAGTTTATCAACAATGCTCAACTAGGGTATTGTGTCAAATGCCTTGGCCAGGTCAAGATTGGCAGTGTGAACCATTTTGCTCTCATCCATTGCTTTGGTGACATTCTCAAAGAAGTCCACCAGGTTGAGTAGGCATGACCTGTCCAATAGACTAATTGCCCTTGTGAGCCATTTTAAGCCTGGACAATTTCCCTGAGAGGTGAGAATCAAACCCTGTACCTTTTGTCTGTGAAATAAACACCTTAACAAATTAAGTCCATTACTCACAGAGAATCTAGCTGTACCACTCTCTGTTTTTGATACTAAGCACCCAATGCAATGCTGTTTTGACTGTACCATGTTATTCTTAAGCTAGCCAATAGTAAAGTCACTGCAGCTTGTAATTAACTACTGTGGAAGCCAAACTTAGTAATATATTCACTTTTGAACAAATGCTTTGATGTCACTAAACTGGCTAGGATAAGGTATCTACAACAATGTATACTAAATAATCACAAATGTGTTTAGAAACTATTTCAGAAATCTGTAAAGTGTTTGGAATTTTTAATTAACTTCTGTGGAAATGCACACAGTGCTAGACTGACTCCATAGGAATTCAAATCTGGAAGTCCTGCTTTCAGACAGAAGAAGCAACATAATTATGGTGAAGTATTTTGTTTTTTGAAGACGTTTTTCAATTACTATACTGCAGTCAGGCTGCCTTGTTATTAAAGTACTAAAACCTGTCATTAGATAATATCTCTTAAAACAGAGAATGTTGCCATGGCTGGTGCAGTATGTGGTGTTAAGCAAAGAGTAAAGCAAAAGACAAGCACACAATGTATCAGGAAATATCATAACTAGGATTTAGAAAACATGATCAATAAGAGCAGACTGTTAAGCACCACAGGAAAAAAATGCTTTGGCTTCCTTTATTATGTATTTTACAGTTACTTTTCTTGCAGCTTTAAATTAGGAAAACGAAGCATTTTCACGTTCCTCTTCCCTTTTAACTTATACGTAAAGTGCTGCAGGATAAGTGGTTTGCTAAGCTGTCATTCTCATCTTGTCTTATACATTTGCAGATCATCAGTATGCAGTTTGTGAGAAAAACAATAGATGTGTCATTGATACAGTAGGGAATGGAGAAGGATATAAGGGAGGGAAAGAGATGCACAGTACAGTAATGTCTAAGCAGCAAAGGTCAGTGAAAGGACTGACATGTTAAAGCTTTTTTAGTATTCAAGAAAAAGTGAACCTAGCTTACCAGAACCACATAACTAGTCTCAATGAAGAAAGCTTGTGTGTGTGTGTGTTTGTGTGTGTGTGTGTGTGTGTGTGTGTGTGTGTGTGTGTGTGTGTGTGTGTGTGTGTGTGTGTGTGGGTGTGTGTGTGTGGGTGCGCGTGTGATGCATCTGTGCGTGTGTATGTGGGCTGGAACATGCACATTGAGGGCATTCTTTTGCAGAAAACAAAAAGGTGTTTTAAATGATTCCTACACTGAAGAATGACAAAGCAATTAAAGTTAATTAACAGTCATCCAGGAGTGACATTTTTGTACTGCATTTTATCATGTTCAGTAAAGCATGGCAGTATGTTAATACACCAAAAAAGTCAGTGGACCTTTAGACTGGGATAAAGAGATAACAAACTTGTCATTTTGACAGCCTGCACCACTTGTGTAAAGGAATAAAGCCTTGACTAAGGCCCAGATGATCCAGCTTCTAATAGCAGCTCAAGCACTTAATGGTGCAGATAGGGAAGATGGGAGTGCCCCTCCTACAGGGAAGGATGTACTGTTGGATACACCCTCACAGATCCCTGGAGGGGGCTGGGGAATTGCAAAGGGTTGTTGTATTGTACGGGACAGTGCTCTTAGCTGAGCTACATGTGGTGGCACACCCAACACACTGGAGGGCCTGTTGCATTCTAGCCTCTGGGAATGGGATAGAAATGTGCAAGGGGAGAGGAGTTATGCTGTAAAATACTCCCAGGCAGTGGTTTGATGCTATCCCCAGTTCCTCAGTCTGTTTCCCCTCAGCAGCCCCAGGCATAGGTTTTAATTAGCCCTAGAAAGGTAGAGGTGGGTCCAGATGAAGAAAAGGCCAAGGAACAGCTGAATGTCAGCTGTGGGAAATCAAATAAAGACCCCTCTCTTAATTAAAAAAAAACAAGCTTGGCAGTTTTTGTATTCTTTAATAAGTGAATAATTGAGTAATTTCTCAAAGAAAAAGAAAACTGTTGAACATGACCAATACCTTATCAAAGCAGAATATGTTCATTGTGGGAAATTTACAGTGGATATAAAAAGTGTACACACCCCTGTTAAAATGCCAGGTTTTTGTGATATAAAAAAATGACACCACAGTAAATCATTTCAAAACTTTTCCCACCTTTAATGTGACCTATAACCTCTACAATTAAATTGAAAATAAAAACAAATCTGTTAGGGGAAAAAAATAAAAAATGTACAATAAGCTGGTTGCATAAGTGTGCACACCCTTATACTAATAGTACTTTGTTGAAGCACCTTTTGATTTAATTACAACATTCAATCTTCTTGGGTAGGAGTCTATCAGCATGGCACATCTTGACATGGAAATATTTGCCCACTCTTCCTTGAAAAAGTGCTCCAAATCTGTCAGATTGCAAGGGCATTTCTTGTGTACAGCCCTCTTCAGGTCATCCCACTGATTTTATATTGGATTTAGGTCTGGGCTGTGGCTAGGCCATTCGAAAACTTTAATTTTCTTTTGGTGAAGCCATTATTTTGTTGATTTGGATGTATGCTTGGGGTCATTGTTGTGTTGAAAGGTGAAATTCCTCTTCATATTCAGCTTTCTAGCAGATGCCTGAAGGTTTTGGGCCAAAAGTGATTGGTATTTGGAACTGTTCATAATTCCCTCCACCTTGACTTAAAGCCCCAGTTCCAGCTAAAGAAAAGCAACCCTAAAGCATGATACTGCCACCAATATGCTTAACCGTGGGGATGGTGTTCGTTTGGTGATGCAAAGTGTTGTTTTTGCACCAAACATACCTTTTGGAGTTGTGGGCAAAAAGTTCAACCTTGGTCTCAACAGACCATAACACATTTTCCCACATGCTTTTGGGAGACTTGGTGTATTGTTTTGCAAATTTTAGCCAGGCTTGGATGTTCTTCTCTGTAAGAAAAGGCTTCCTTCTTGCAACCCTACCCCATAGGCCAGACATATAGAGAATACGTCATATTGTTGTCACATGTAGTACCAACCAGTACTTGCCAGAAATTCATGCAGCTCCTTCAGTGTTGCTGTAGGTCTCTTGGCAGCCTCCCTGACCAGTTTTCATATTGTCTTTTCATCAGTTTTGGAGGTATATCCAGTTCTTTGCAACGTCACTGTTGTCCCATATTTTCTCCACTTTTTGATGACTGTCTTCACTGTGTTCCATGGTATATCCAATGCTGTGGAAATTTTTTGTACCCTTCTCCTGACTGATACCTTTCAACAATGAGATCCCTTTTAATGCTTTGTAAGCTCTCTGCGAAGCATGGCTTTTGCTGTAGCAGGCAACTGAGTAAATGTCAGGAAAATACTACTAGGACAGCTGAACTTTATTTGGGGTTAATCAGAGTCTCTTTAATTGATGGCAGGTGTGTACCCAAGAAGACTGAATGCTGTAATTAAAGCAAAAGGTGCTTCAACAAAGTATTAGTTTAAGGGTGTGCACACTTATGCAAACAGCTTATTGTATTTTTTTTTTATTTTTTATATTTGTTCCCCTAATAGATTTGTTTGTTTTTCAACTGAATTGTACAGGTTATAGGTCACATTAAAGGTGGGAAAAGTTTTGAAATGCTTTATTGTGGTCTCATTTTTTATATCACAAAAGCCTGGCATTTTAACAGGGATGTGTATACTTTTTATATCCACTATCTTTGATTATTCTAGTATAGTTTTAAATGGATGGCCAAAGTTGTAGACAAAGGAGGGTGTAAGGTCATAGCCAAAACTGCGTATTAATAAAGCAGATTATGCAGAAGCAAATAAAAAAAACAACTGAATAATTAAATAATAAGATGAGTTAATTTTATTTTATTTTTTGTTTACTTGTATGTAATATGGAGCTTTTCTCCCCGCGCCTCCACTGAAAACGGGTTCTCTGAGCCCAGTGGACCTCCCTGGTAATCAAACTGGAAATAAATAAAATAAGTAAATAAATATATATATATATATATATATATATATATATATATACATACATTTGCATCCTTAGGCTGAATGCACAGTGAAGGTCATAGGAAGCACTATCTGCACATTAGAATTCAAAACTTTTACGTGTAAACTGAATGTGAAGTGAATTGGGTGATGCAATGTTCACTGTTTGGACCTTTCCTTTTAAATTCTTTCAGCATGACTGTGTGGACAAACAAATGTGAGAAAATGCATGCCTTTTCAGAAATTAAAGAAATATGTACTACAATATGGATCTGCAAGTGGAGGAAAAAAGAAATGCAATGGATCTTGCAGACACAGGAAAAGTATCAAAAATATATATAGCAATATATGTGAAGTAAAATGTTTGTGTTAATTATAATGTGATTGCTTTTATATGAATGTGAATTTGCCTGTGTTACAAGTGATAATTCAATAAAGGTGTTTGGAAAAAATATAACAGCTTAGACTTTGTACAGAAAAGTGCATTGCAGCACTGTTTCTATTGCATAATGGGAGAGATCAATGGCTATGACAGATGACTAGCACAATTAGTAGCCATGGCACTGGAGAAAATGGACAAGGAGGAAGTGAAATGATGACCTTTAGCTGATTATCGGTTACTAGGGATGGGAGTGTGGAGGGCATCTCTTGGGGATTCAAGTCAGTCAGTGTACCACAAAGATCCTGTTGCAATGTGACACGTTACTACGAAAGTACGGCTCTTTAAATTGTTACATCCACAGCACGAGTAACTGACAAACCCTTGTTCTGCCCATTGCATAACTACTCTTTGGCCACTTTTAGAGGTATCAGTAAGGGGAAATGGATAACACTTACAGTATAAATCCTGTGATGGCTGACTGAATTATGACCATGCTGCAGTCAAGCTTCTTTTCCACAGTGGGGAAAGAAACTGAATAACCACTGCTGCTGCTGTTCTAGTAAATTAAAAACTGGCAACATGCACATTTACGGGAACGTAATTACCACAACAAAAACTGAAAAGGACTGTGGAATAGTCACATATGATGATTTAGAGAGTAAGATCAATACAGTATAAAAGCAAGTAGAGAAATAAGTTGGACTCCCTATTACAAAAGCGAATGATTATAACACCTAAACTTTCATTGACAAAAAAAAATAACTGAAATAGAGTAAATAAAAAGAATGAGAACTGTCCTTGCCGTGTTGCCTAGCCCCCCTTTCAACCCTATGTGGGAAGGATGTTACCTCTACTCCCAATTTCCAATTAAACTATCTTTTAAGCTTCTCTACCTCAGAGTGAGGGAGGGGACTCAGCACAACTGCTGTATGTGGAATAGCTGTACTTGCTTTTAAAGAAACACAATTCTCAGATTTGCAGATACAGTCTCCAAACAAAATCTGCACGCAGGACATTGTTGTGAATTTACAGGACAATTTGCTAAGATCCCATCTGAAGTGTTGTATACAGACTTGGATGCTTCACATTCTGCAGATACAGAATCTATAGCTCAACCAGTGTTATCAGACAATACAGACTTTGCTGCAGCAGCCACAAAGACCAGTAACATGACACTTAATGTGCTTTATTTAGGAAAGAAAGACAGCAAGGTCATGACAGAATTGCTCAAGTACTTCAACATAGCTAACATGGTCTAAAAAAACAATCTTTCAGAACAAAAATGATGCACAAAACCAATATAGTGCAACACTAAAGCAGCAGGGGATAATTAAGTAGCAAGGTGAAGCAGTATTTATTCCATGTTATAGGGATGTGTGTTACTATCTTCCCCAGGAGATGCAAGATCAGAAATACTGAGGAAGTCTAAGACTGCACTGAATACACTAAGTAACATCTGTTGTTTATAGTAGGCGAGAAAATGGGCAGGCAACATAACATTCCTTACATATTGCTAAATTTTATGATTATGCTTAACCAGAGTCAGAGGACTCTTGTTTTTGCAGCGTTTATAAGCTTTCTTTTTTGTATGTCAGGAGTTATTTTTTTCTTGATGAACTAATTGTTTCTGCCTTTGTCATTACTGTGCAGGGAAGGTACATGTCATTGCTATGATTTGGTACTGAAGGGGCATAAAGATATTACAGCTGAATCCAAATAATGAGATAAATGCTCATTACAGTAGCATAAAAGTAACAATGTTTGAAGTAGGTCTAAAAAGTAAGTAGTGTTTATAAAGTCCAAATAATAAAGCTGCTTCTTCAGACTATAAAAGTACAATAAACCCAACATTTATATAGGTACAATTAAATGGCATAGTCCAATAAAAACTTCTCAGTCATTAAAACATCAGCATTGGATCACAATTAGATGAGTAGCTTTTAAAGAAATAGTCAGTATAAGCTATCCAGAAACAGTCATTTAGAAACAAGTAACCAGCGAAAAAATAAAAACATGATGTCATAAACAAATGAAAACAATAAATAATTTACTTCAAACTCCTAGCAGCTAAAATCAGTTTCAGGGGGACTTTATCATTAAGCCCCTTGCCACAGTCTGCCCTTAGTCTAATAATCCATTTACTTTCAGATGTCTCAGTCTTATTCACCAAATCACCCTTCGCACACTGGGACTAATAAGCTGTGTCACCATAAACTTAAAAGAGTTTGAAGATCCATAAAGGTCAACATGCTTGGCCAAGGCATTAGTGCAGATACTATTTCTGATATTATTGACATGTTCCCTTAGCCTATCCTTAAGGTGTTTATCATTTTTTCCAACATAAAATGAGTGGCACTCTGCACAATAAGCCAGACAGACCAGATACTAATAGCATACTCTTAACTCATTCAAGCCTATAGCATCTTTTTGTATACATCCAGTTAATGCCGATAGCTACTTATGGCATCCAGATCTTTTGTTCGTCTGGTTTCTTTAACTAAATGACTTACCAGCTAATAAAAGGCAGTATTTGAAAGGGCAAGGAATAACTAACAAAATGACACTAAGATTGTTAATCTAGGATGTCATGCAGTAGAGACATTAATCGTATGTTACTTATTATTCATACTTATGTTTATATTTTCATAACAGAGATCTATGTCCTCTTGAGGGCTACGGTGTAAAATGTCATGGTCGGAGACAGGAACATTCTTTGTCAATGTTGATATATATCACATTGTAATGGAGATACTGTTTGTTATAATTATGAAAGTAAGCCATATTTCCAAATGTACTTAATACTTAAAAAAAAGCGAGTTACAAACTATTGCATAGTATCAGATGAAACCTTAGACCTTGTTGTTATGCTGTACAATGTGAGAAATATTCAGGGTTAGTTATATTGCTAATTATGCAAAGCATGTGTTTTATATTTATGCAAATATCTCAATAAATATGCACTCAGGGAGGGATTTATTGCTATCATTTGAAAGCTTGTGTCTGGTTAACAAAACTGTTCTTACAATATATGCCTAGGTTGCATAGTTTGTAAAAAAATGGTAATTTGGAAAGCTTAGCAAAAATATAGTTCTGGGTTTGTTTACATTATAAAATGTAATATTTATGCAAAGACTATAAATGTAATGCCTATTATTGCTGTAAAGAATACTTTGTCTTGCTAATATTGGTATTAGTACAATTTTAACAGACTTTTTAAGTTGATTTTTTCAGAACATACTGTAGAATGCAAGGAGGTGTGTAGGCTGCTAGAGGTGTGATATTCCATACCACATGGTGTTAGAGAGTCAAATACATTTGTCACTAGCATGGATTTCAGAAATAAAACAGACTGGTTTATAATAGCATCCACAGTCCATCAGATGAGCCCAAGAGTACATTATATTTTACAAGACTACCATGGGGATTCAAAAATGTCAAAGTCTGTGATTGTGGCCAAGCCAGAACTAGTTACAGTGCATGCATGACAAGCCCAAAGCCTTATTAGCAATACATCCAGCCAGGCCAATGTACGTGATGAACTTCTCATCATGGGTCCTCCTGTGGCAGGATAATGTTAAACCACTCCATTGACCGTGTATGAGCATCTATGTTAGTCATGTCAAGGCTCAGCACTTAACTGATAAAGCTACATTGCCGAAATATTGTTGCAACTGACAGCAACAAATATGCAGAGAAATATCCTGTGCAAGGAAATAAGCCAAGAATGCCCAGGTGTGGAATGTAGAGGCAGTAGTAGGGCAACAGAAACTGACAAAAGACTGAAAAGGGAGCTGCTGACTAAAGTAGAGATGCAGAACAGAATGGAGAATTGTGATTTGACATACTAACATCTATCAATGGGAAATATTCTAACTTATAATATGTGAAACTCAGATGTGGTAGTTGGGATGCAGTAAAGTAACATGATGTACCTATATCAGTTCTAACAACATCAGTGTACCTGTTCTATAATGTGAACGCCATGTGAAAAATGAAAACATTCAGCCATGAGGGGATTTGACACATTTTTTTGCCTCTCTCCAGCTACATTATACCCTGCTCTTCCCTAACAAAGATTGCCATAGTAGGAGTCACACAAAAGGTGTCAGGGAAGCACATATCAGGGGGCTGTTATACATTTACAGACTGAAAGCAGGAAAGAAATTATCTGAACCCATGACTTGGTGAGACATATTCTCCAAGCTAGTGCATTAACAAGGTGAGCCAGAGATACACTCACACTGAAGGTGTCAGAAAAACACATAGCAAGTGATTCTTACACATTTGCAGACTGAAAGCAGGAACAAAAGATACAACTTAAGGTAGAAGTCTCAAACTTAAAGCATTCCTAGAGCCTTTCCACCTAGGGTACCAGTTAACCTAAGGCCAGCCCTGCATAGGAGGATACTCTCAAATTCTTTCCCGCAGAATTTTTACCAAAGCCAAACATGATGAAACAAATTCCCAAAATCTGGGACAGATTTTACATATTGTTCCGAGAGATGCAGAAACTGGCAAGAATATCAGGTGTTACATTATCATGCATTGTCTGCAGGTTATAAAGTCTGGATTTTTGGGTCCTTACTTGCTGACTTCAATAATCAGTGATTTGTCAGAAAATACAGTTATTATGAGGAACACAGCAAAAATATGAGCCCAACATCTAAACATTCTGTAGATATTTGGACAGTTGAGAGGTATGGATGGAAGGCATATACTTTTTCTCTGCAACTGGTGTTCAATTTTTTTAAGATAAAGGAAAGTTAGGGAAGGAAGGAAGGGCAGTGAGACAATGGTAATTGGTACCGATTGAGAAGAGGAAAAGACAGATATAACTGACAGGGTGTGGTGTAACACATTGAAGGAGCTGGAGTCCAGTGGTGAAGCAGACGTCATACAAACAGACAGACTGTGGTGAGGGGAGGATTGTAAAACCAGCAAGGGTGGGCATGGGCACAGTCATGAGTGGAATGCCAGGTTGGAGGATAGGTTTGGGTGATCAAAGATGCAGACTTTGCCAGCTGAGACCTAGTGAGAGATTATTCATCACCCTTTTCATTATTATCACTGGGTCCTGGACAAGGAGGTGGAGCCATTGCTAGACAGGTCTGCAGCTCAACCAGTCATTGGGCCATAGTCTCCATGTGGCTAATGCAGTCATTCAGCTTCTTGTCAGTGAGATCCTCCAGAAGGTCTGTGAGTCGTCAATGGGTGACAAAGGTATCACCTCCACTCACACTGCTCGGAGTGGGTACCACTATACATGCCTACAGTGCAGGGATAACTGATGCAGATGTTACAGGTAGGACAGTAGATGAGGAGTCAACTGTGGCATGTTGGGATGCAGATGAGCTTGATGTTTCCGCAGGGAGTGGTGATGGTGGCACTGTTGCTGCCAGCTCTGGAGGGTTGACAAACCGTATAGGTGGGGTAGGTTCAGGCTGCAGTTGTGATGTATATACTAGTAAAAGAAATGGAGAGAAACAAAAGAATAAAGAAAATAACTATATGTTAGACAAAGGATCGAGACAAAGAAATGTGGGGAAAAGAAGTTCAAACATGATCAAAATTGCATTCTTAAGTATGTAGATAATTGAATAGTAGACGTTTACTGTCAGTACACAATCAGTAATTACATACAGTCTGGCAAAAGATTAGTGGCAGGAGTTTTTTTTTTTTTTTTTTTTTTTATACAGACCGACATGTGCCAGTGGTCAAAGATGCAGTGTGATGTCAGAGAATACTGAACATATACAAAGCAAGCATGCTGCTCAGACATACATATTTCAATCACCGGTGACAAGTAAAGCACAGCAGCTTCTTCCTGTATATTGGGAAATAGCCAGCAAAATAGTACTCATGAGCCCACATATATAGATCATGTGCTTCTGTGGTGATACCAATAGGCAGAAAATATACATGAACATTTTTCAGTGATAACACAAATTGGGGGATGGAACTGAAACAATAGACATTCTTGCAATGAGAAACTAATGACACTTAGCATGAGGATCCACTTGTCCACCTAGATATGATGTGGCATGAAGAAGCACACTTCTAATATTACACAGTATATACTACTATATATGAACTATGCCAGTAACAACAGATATGACAATGGAGTGTGAAAGATACGCAATTATTTTATTAGTATTAAAAGACAGACTCACCCTGGCTGTCTGTTAGGTGCTCCATTCTGTCCCTGTGCATCTGCGTATTCCTTAAATATCATGAGCAATGATGTTACTTATCATTGTAACATACTGTAGAGTGACTTCCCTCCACAAGGAGTGAATCTGTGAGCCACAAAAATTAAAGATTTAGTTAAAACTTCCTTTATTATAACAATTTCAACCTGCTGCAAAATCACTGGTGTTCACAGATGTTACTGAAGCACTGTGTGTACTCATGTCTTCATGCCTACCATGGTGATGACATGAGGTCAGGATGAAGATGGTGTTCCTTTCATCTATATATTAGGAAAACAAACACACAGGTAGGAATGGTTGGTCACATACAGTTCAAATTTAATGAATACTTGAAGTTTTGCAGCAGTATTTATTAAATGTTATTGTCTGTTTTTTTTCTGGCATTCAGTCACTTTACATTTTTAGTTGTAGCTGTGAGTGGTTACAGCCTCTAAAAAAATGATATTCAATGAGCATAGCAGGGGAATGGACAAATGTGACTGACAGCAGTCAAAAAAATAATATTTCAGTTAATACTGTAAAACACAAAAAGATGACAGGAAAGCTACCACCCCAATTGGATGTCAGTAGGGAATGCCCATCAGATCCACACACCCAGAAGAGTAAGAGAGTTGGCTGTGATATTACAATTCTTCCCAAGTGTTATTTTTACAAAAAAGTAATTATTTTATGTGAAAATTAGAAGTTATGTACTCACCATAACGTTCCATCTGAGTAGGTGACTTCATTCGGATGCAACCTGTGGGTATCGGATCCGACCTCGGATCCGAGCCGGCAATTCAAAAGCTTAGGCTCCGAGCTCCTAGCTCCTCCCTCTTACCCATAACCCCTTGCCAAGCCCTGACTGACCTCAGATTGAGTTTGCCTCAAAATACTGACAACAGTACACTAAAACAGCATAAATACTCGCTCTATAAAGGTCAGGGGGATGGGGGGGATGGTTGCATCCGAATGAAGTCACCTACTCAGATGGAACGTTATGGTGAGTACATAACTTCTAAATCTGAAGTAGGCAGACTTCATTCGTCTGCAACCTGTGGGACAGAGTCCCTAGCTACCTGAATCTTGGGCCGTCATGGAAGGATGTTTCGGAGCACCGCTGAGCCAAAGGATGCTCTTCCTCTAGAAACAACATCCACCTTGTAATGAGAAATAAAAGTATGAGGCGAGGCCCAAGTAGCTGCCGCGCAGATATCATCCAATGATACACGGGACTTAAAGGCGGCTGACGTGGAAACTGCCCTAGTAGAATGAGCCGTAACCCTCTGAGGAGCAGGTCTACCTGAAGTGTCATATGCCTGCAGAATACAATTAGCAATCCACTTAGATAGTGTGACTTTAGATACTGCTTTACCCAGAGCAAATTTAGCAAAGGAGACAAACAGCTGATCTGATTTCCTGTGACCAGCTGTTCTGTTAATATAAAAACGTAATTGTCTATGAACATCCAAGGAATGCAATTTGTATTCTCCTTTGTTTGAGTACTTGGGAAAAAACACAGGTAAATTGATTGACTGGTTAATATTGGATTCAGAAGAGACCTTCGGAAGAAAAGAAGGATTGGTCCTGAGGCACACCCTATCAGGGAAGAAAGAAAGGTAAGGTGGCTTGACGCATAGAGCCTGAAGCTCAGACACTCTTCTGGCTGAAGTGATAGCTACCAGGAAGGCAGTCTTCCAGGAAAGGTACTTTAAATCTGTAGAAGTTGCAGGCTCGAAGGGAGGAGCAGTAAGGGCTTGCAGAACTAAAGACAAGTCCCAAGGTGGTACAACCTCCTTGACTGAAGGCCTCAACAAAAAAACTCCTTTGAGAAATGTTTTGCATAATTTCGCCGTCATAAGGGGAGCTGTATCATGACCAATGTGATAATGCGAGATAGCTGCCAATTGTACCTTAATCGTGGAAGAACTAGCCCCTTGATGAAAGAGGTCTGTTAGAAAATCCAGCACCGCTGACATAGGTGCCGAAAAAGGATCCAAAGTTCTCTGTACTGCCCAAATAGAGAATCTCTTCCATTTACTCCGATAAACCTGCCTGGTGGAAGGTTTATGAGCTGCCACTAAAATGGCCTTGACCGGTGATGAGATACCGAGTCCTAATTAAGGATGGAACTGGAGCAGCCAAGCTGTCAACTTCAGGGTCCGCAGATTGGGAACCGACATTCCCAGAGGGTGGGAGATGAGATCCGAATTGGATCCAGAATCCAGGGTGGATTGATTTTGTGAGACCATACAAGGGGAACCAAGGTTGTCGAGGCCAGAACGGGCAATGAGAATCATTCTGCTCCCCAAACTGTTGGCTTTCTGCAGAAGCATCTGCATCAGAGGAAGTGGAGGGTAGGCATAAAGGAGACCGGGAGGCCAAGCATGCACCAGAGCATCTCGGGAACTCCCTGGTGGGGAAGCAGAGCGAAGAAATTGTCGCATTTGGCGCTTGAGGGAGAGGCAAAAGATCGCAACAGGGTTGCCCCAAACGGCAAAAATCTTCTTCGCTACTTGAGGATTGAGAGACCACTCGTGTGGAGAAAGGATGGTGCGACTGAGCTTGTCCGCAAGGATGTTGGACTTTCCCGGAATGTGCGTTGCTGCCAGAAAGCGTTTGGTGGAAATTGCCCATTCCCAGACTCTCATGGCCTCTCGACAAAGGGGGTAAGACCTGGTTCCTCCCTGTTTGTTGATATACCAGACTACCGACATGTTGTCTGTCTGAATCGCAATAGTCCCTGAAGGAAGAACGTGGTGAAGTGCTTGCAACGCTAGGAGCACCGCCCTCATTTCCAGGACATTTATATGCAATGACGTCTCTGTGGGATTCCACGTGCCTTGGACAATCTTTCCCGAATGCCCCCACCCGAGGCAAGAAGCGTCCGTGGTCACTGTGGCTCGGGAAATGTAGCAAAAGGTCTCCCTGCCAGGGCTCCGGAGAAAGAAGCCACCAAAGAAGGGAGTCCCTGCACGCCCTGCTGACCGCAATCGGAGCGCTTAGAGAGGAACAAAGAGGGACCACTGAACCTGAAGGGTCCATTGAAGAACCCGCATGCGTAAACGAGCATGAATGAGAAGCGGAATAGCTGCCGCCATAGAACCTAGGGCCCTCAGGACCGAAGCTGCAGTTGGAGATGGTTGCAGGATCGCTGTCACATGACACTTCAGGTTGGCAATACGGTCTGGGGTGAGGAAGGCTCGCATTGATCTGATGTTTAGTCTTCCTCCTATGAAATCTATAACTTGTGTGGGGTTCAGTAAAGATTTCTCCCAGTTGATCGTGATGCCCAGCCTTGGTGCTAGTTGAATAAAGTAATCCCTGGCTGAGCACAGAAGATGCCTTGATGATGCCGTCAGGAGCCAGTCGTCCAGGTACGGAAAGACCTGTAATCTCTGGAGCCTCAGGTGGGCCGCTACCACCGCTAGCACCTTGGTAAACACCCTGGGGGCTGAGGTGAGACCAAAGGGGAGGACCCTGAACTGATAATGACTGGCTCCCAGCCAGAAGCGAAGAAACCTCCTGGATCGTCTGTCCATCCAAATGTGGTAGTACGCGTCCTTGAGGTCGATGGAGCACATCCAGTCGTTCTCCCTCAAGAGGGGAAGTATAGATTGCAGGGTGACCATCCGGAACTTTTGCTTGGTTACTGACAGGTTCAGCTGGGAAAGGTCTAAGATTGGTCTTAAGTCCCCCGTCTTCTTTGGCACCAAAAAGAACCTGGAGTAAAACCCTAATCCGGTTTGATCTCGGGGGACACGCTGGATAGCTCTTTTTTCTAGCAGCTGTTCGATTTCGACAGCTGCCGCCTCCCTTTGGTCGGGTGGAACATCTGGGAGGCTGCGAGATTTGGAAACCTTGAATAGGGGAATTGAATATCCTCTGGATATGACACGAAGCACCCAACTGTCTGTTGTTATGGACTCCCAAGAAGTCAGGTGCCTCGAAAACCGCCCCCCGACTGCCTCCAGAGACGGACAGCCGGGCAACCCTTCAGGGCTGCTGCGTGGGTCTATCAGAGAAAGGTTCTCTGGACCCAAAGTTGCCAGGAGCCCCCCTGCCTCTAGCACGACGACCTCCCCGTCCTCCTCTGCCACGGAAGGACTGGTTATCCGGAGCAGGTTGGGACTGCTGCGACTTCCAGAACCACATCTTCTTCTGTCCCTTTTGGTTCTTAGAGAAGGACCTCTGGGGAGCTGAGAAGCGGACTCCGACGGCAGACAGCGTCTTCCCGTCCTTTTCGCTCTGGACTAATGTCTCGCGAACAGTCTTGCCAAACAAGGCAGAACCATCGAAGGGGGCATTCGCGAAGGTCGCCTTGAAGGGCTCTGCAAAATCACAATGGCGGAGCCAGGCCTGTCGCCTCATGACTAGGCCTGCTCCGCTGGCTCTAGCGGCTCCCTCAGTAGCATGAGAAAGCAGCCGCATAGATGTATTGGAAACTGATCTGAGAGTGGCCATTCGGGTGGAGTATACCTGTTTATCCTCACTCGACATGGACTCCGGGGGAGATGCAGCGTATTCTTTAATCAGATCCCGCTGCATCCTAATTACATGTGCCATGTAGTTCAGCGCTCTCAAGGAGAAGGTTGCTGAACTAAAAACTCACTTCCCAATGCGATCCATCGAGTGGGACTCCTTGCCCGGAGGATGCATGGAGGGACTCTCCTGGGCCAATTCCCTCTTTGTGGCTGCAGCCATCATCATGGCATCTACTGGGGGGCCCTTACTCCAGTGGGTGCGGTCCGACGGAGGGGAAAGAATGCGGTCCGGGCGCTTAGGGATAGGCTCAATGGTGTCCGGATCCTTCCACTCCCTGATGGAAATAAGATCCACCAGGGGGTCAGCAGGAGGGGACACCCAAGAGGTAGAAGGGCCCGCCTCGAATGCCTCCAAGAACACAGACTCGTCCGAAGAAGCCTTGGGGCAGACCACCCCTGATCCTTAACATCTCCATGATGTCTCCAAATGAGACGTCCTCAGGGGTGACCTAGGGGAGCCTTCCCTTCATCCAAGTCTGTGTCTTCAGTGACGGACTCGGGAGTCCATGTGCCTCCTTTGCACTTACGCTTCCGAGGTACTTCATCGGGGGGGCTGTCCGAGGAGTACTCTTCAGCAGTTGGATGTTCCAAGGGAACCACTTGGGACATCGAGGCGGGCTGTCCCTGGGACCGGCTGGTGGGGGCCTGGCCCAACTGCAAGGGAGTGCGGGATGGAGCCGTGGCAGGGACCGGGGTCCGGATGTCCTCAACAGTGCCCTTTCCACTACGCCGAAGCCGAGGGGGAGCCAGCTTCTCTAAGCCCCGAGAGCCGACCCCCACTCGGATCCGACGCACGGATCGGAGTCGGAGCCGAAACTGTCGGATCCGAGAGACCGGTGTGCTCCGACCTGGACGGAGCCGAAGACACCAGCTCCCTCGGATCCGAGGATCGGCCTCGGCTCGAGAGGTCGGGTCCGGCACCAAGCACTCAAGGGATGGGACGGATCCGAGGTGCGCCGACCCATCGGATCCGACCCACCCCCGGATCCAAATCTGCCCGGCGCCGACAGCTCCGAACCCATGGTATGGGTCGGAGAAGGAGCCAAGGGGCGAAAAAGGGTCGGCCCTCCCGGATGGGGGCTAGGAGCACTCCATTTGCATTTGGGCCTGGATGAATTTCCTCATCATCCGTCCATATCAGCTTCACTCATTGAAAAGGTTGACCTGGTGGAGGCCACCGGCGGACCTAGAGAGCCGCCTCGGAGACCTCCTAGAAGGGCTAGCCTCCTCCTCCTCAGGTCCAGGAGAGAACCGAGGGGAGTGGAGCCGAGGAGGAGGAAAGCTAGAAGGCACAGGGAGGCCCGCTTAGATGGAGGAGCCGAACTGGAAGTTTCGGCTCTCCGCTTGTGGTGCCTCTCCTGTGCCTCTCCTTCTTCTCTCTCCCTAAAGGATTCCTTCCTCCGGCAACATAGAGGGAGGTTGAGTCCCAGCCGGAGGGAGAACCCACAGCAACAGGTTGCTGAGTGGAAGGGCAGAGGCCGAGCGGTATCTGGAGGTAAAAGACCCGCCAGCACCAGCTTCGACCTCCGCTCCCTCAAAGCCCGGGGGTTGAACCCTGCACAAATGGTACAACCAGATGACAGGTGTTCAACCCCAAGCATTTAACTTGCAGTGTGGCCATCCGCTGGGGACAGCTTATGGCCACACTTGGTACATTTCGAGAAAACAGCCTTATGGGCTTCAGACATCACAACCCTAAGGCCTAACACAACACACACAAACAAACTATGCAAAACCCGAGAATAATTAAATAAAAGAGAGAGGAAAGCCTAAACACACTCAACACTAACTATATAAACAACAAAAATAGAGATTTTTAAAACTTTTTCTGTCAAAATTTCTTATCTTATCTTCAACAAATGCCAGGAGCTCTGGAATCCGTAGCTACTTGAAAAGCGGCAAATGAAATCTGAGGTCAGTCAGGGCTTGGCAAGTGGTTATGGGTAAGAGGGAGGAGCTAGGAGCTCGGACCCTAAGCTTTTGAATTGCCGGCTCGGATCCGAGGTCGGATCCGATACCCACAGGTTGCAGACGAATGAAGTCTGCCTACTTCAGATTTTACTTTAAAATGCCACTAGCTACCAGCAATGTTCTCAAAATATTCAAAACTAAATGCAAGTTGTGCATTCAGTTTTGTAAACATGCACATGATCTTCCAGTTTCACCATGTGCTATAGACATAAAAATAATAAACTGAGTAACATTTGTGGATGGTATGCAGTACCAGTTTAAAGACTGAACTAATACAATATCTGTACTTCCAATAATTAGGTGTTGCCCAATGCCTAACTTCATCCTCCCATTGGTGAAGAAGGTCGGGATTGTGTCAAGTCATGTCACTATAATGGCAATGGCACTATTCACTTGTGAGTTGGATACCAGTTATACAGTTGACAGCCTTGTCTAGCAGCCTTACCCAAACTATGCCAGGCTTTGGCCTTATACTGAGGCCTGTCAAAGCCTTCCTGCAGGAGCCTGTCCTTGTAATCCTGATAGAGGAGATGCTGAAACATTTTCATCTTTTCCACATGCCATCTTTGTGCCCTAAAAGAAGCTCTACCCTCTCCTTCTCTAGCCATGATGTCTCACCTTGCAGAATCTCTGGAAATGTTATGGGGAATTGGCACCCAAATCAGATCTTACATGGTATCTGTCACAGAATGATGGGTCTTGACAGGCATGTTGTTTGTGTGATGGATAACAAATTCATAAAATATAGACACTGTATTATTATGGTTCCAATGGCACTTAAGTTCTGAGCCATGGCAGTCTTATTTTTCTGTGTATGTTTCTGAGAAGACATGCTCTACAGCTACTATAGCTGTAGAAGGTTAAATATGGTATGACAAATACCTCACTCCTGAAATAATAGGTTGCCTGTGCATACAAAGTGCTGCCTGCAGGTGAACAGACGTGTACAGCATCATATAGAAATCTGAATGATATTTAGCAAGTGCACTAATCGTGAAATTAAGTGATTCAGAAATATTCATAAGATAAGTCCTAATTAGCATAATCATCATGCTTATAGGGGGTGAATCTATACAATATAAACATGAAGAGAAGCTAGAAAGTCTCACCATTTAAAGAAGGAAACTTCTGTAACCAAAGTGTAAATCTTGCTAAGGGTACTTTTTCAGCACTCACATTCATATACTTCCCTTTGAAAGACATGCACTCCTGTACTCACTTCCCCACCTGCATAAATGACAACAACTGTGTTCTGCCCTTTGTACATTGTTACTTGGTTTGCCAATGTCTGATGCATGATGTGGCCTTCGTACGCATGGGTAAACAAAGCATGCATTATTTTCACAGTAGTGTATCTGCATAACTCTTGTATAGTTATGTTGTAAAGCTATGTACAATCTGCTGTCTGTTTGCAAGTGCTACATCATACTATGCCTGCCTCTGTCTGGCATGATAATCCCCTGCTGCAAGCTCATCCTCTGTTTCCTCAACTGTCTCAGTTTCTGCTGCCTGTTGTGCTAAGTCTAATCTTCAGTAATTGCTTCCCAGGAATAATATTGAGCAACATTGAACACATGTTCACTAGTATGGTACACAATGCAGAGCACCAAATGATGAGTCCAGACATCGACATCATGCCTTCAGCAGCCCAAATATACAGTCTGCAACACTTCTGGTTTGTGACACTGCATGCCTGCACCCATGGTCTGTTTGATTGCATGGACTTCTGATGGCTCATTATCTAGGGTTCCAGTGCATATTTGGCATCGCCAAAGAGATGCTGATGTGGGAAGTCACCCTTTGCAAACTGTTGGCAAATGTAACATGAGTGCCATATGTGAGACTCAAAACAACTGCTTGGATGGCTAACACACTCATTGCAGGTGATACCCTGTATATTACAGACCACCTGCGAATTTCTGGAGTGATAGCCTTTACTGTTTATATGCCTTCTTAGAATTTACCAGGTGGGACCTTTATTTCAATGTGGGTGCAGTCTATGGCCTCAGATACTTTAGGGAAATGGGGTATTTCATAGAAATCCTTCATGGTGTTGTCTGTCTCCAGTGCGGTTCATCGGGATTACATATGCCCCCACACACTTGTTGAAGCATAGCACTGAGAAAGTGATGGAGTATTTTTGAGACACATGATGAAGATACACCTAATGTGTCCCCAGTAGGTCACTGAAAGGTCTCTGTAGCTAATATATGTAAAACCACACACACTTTTGTATTCACTGGAATAGTTTCTCCACAATTCCTACAGGGCTGCATATGACATGGTCTGAAATGAGGCATTTCCATTTCTGCAATTTGTTGCATGGTGTCCCTATCAACATGATACCTGTCCAGTATGTTGGTGCCATGGAGAGCATGAAATGTTAAGAGCAGTTGAAATGCCCTTTGCCTGTATGGGTGATATCATTCACCTTTGGGAAAGCAGCTGCAGTAGGAGCCTCTTGCAGATACACATTTACTTTCACAGTGGCAACTCCTATCCTAATTGCTCAATGTACTCCAGCAGAAAACTGGCATATGACAGAGTTCAAATATTAAATGAGCACAGTGCTATTGCATGGAATTTAAACATTTGGGAATTACTCCTCCATCTTGTTTTGACTCATTATTAGACTTGGAGTTTCATTATACAGCCATTAACATATAGCATGGCCAACCACATTATTTGGCCCAGCCATGTCATGTAGATGGGTTTTCTTAATTGCACTCACCCTGCACATGGCCACTTGTCATTCAAATTCACTTAGTACAATGTGGCAAAATTTTCTGAACTGGCCATCCATGCATGGATTTCTAAGATGGCATGCAGTATCAATCAAGTGAATCTTGGTACACTATACAATGTTAATAGAAATGCGTATTGTTTTTCTTTTACATAAAATGTGTATTTTGTAAATGTGAATAAGTGAGCAATGACATTTTCTATAAATCTCAGGAGGGAGAGGTTGGAAACAACTGAGTTTTGGCACTGGGATTTGTGGGGGAAAATCACTTAGTTGGAGACATTATTATTCTTCTGACAGTACTTGGTAATATAATCAAGCTTCTAAATGGTCTGCTTGCCTGTAAACTTAGTAAAAACCTATGGACATTGTGATACTGCCAGCCCAGCTACATGGAATTTTGTAAATAGTTATATGTCATTTGTAAATACCAGCATGATGCAATTGCTTGGGTTACCAAATGTATTAGAAATATATGGTATGTGTATATTAAACTACTGATACAGAACTGTATGTTATGTACTGAGCTTCAAGGAGGTGTCCACAGTGTACCCTACTGGAAAAGAACAAAAATGTATATAAACTATATACCTGTACAAATGTATGCTTTAATAGTAGATGCTGGAACATACAGAGTTAACTTGCAAAACTTCAAGTAAATAAGTTGAAACTAAATATTTTTTACGATTGTGTTATCTCTCAGTGAAGTAGACAACGTGTCTAGAGCTAGAGGGTTTTCTATTGTCTTGAAACAGAAATAATTACTAGGTTTCAAATGTAAAAGTGTTTAATTATTTTATGACTTCCATGTTCTGCAAACTTCTGAGAGATATGTACTTTTCACACAGATATGTTAAAAATTATGTTAGTTTCTGTTAGCCTGGGAACTAAAGGCAGGTGACAAAGAGTGATGTCATCCAGGCTAACTCAGCAGTAATGTGTATTATTAATTTAAGAACTATCTCAGAGAGTGAGACTGGCATTTTGTATCTTGTCTTGGACCTAGAAATATTCATTCAGTACTTCTCACTTACATATGTCTTGCTCTGTGAGTAAGCCTTGGGTACAGTAATTTCTCTTAGATATAGAAAGGAAAAAAGTAAAGATTAGTTTAGATGTTCTCTGAATTTATTTGAGACTGTTCTGCAAAGTTGTTTTAAAATATTTCCTGTGATTCTGAACTCTGTAGTTACTGTGTTGATTGAGTATTGTCTTGTTCTTTTGTTATTTATTATTAAATATATTTAAACCTATCTTTGTGGCTGATATTTGTGAGACATATTTAAGGTCTTAGAGTACTTGCATATGTATTTGGTGACACTGTACAGGTCACTCCTAAATAGACTTGAAAGTCTTGGTCACACTTACCATTTGGATAATAGTAACATTACACAGTAAGATTGGGCACCCTTTGGTAAGGGTCTTAAAAGCAGTTGATAAGTAGTGGCTGGTGGCAGCTGGTACTACCTTATAGTCTGGGTAGAAGGGGGCATGGCTAGTAAACTTGTGTCAGCCTTTCCCAGGTGTGTGTTTCTGTTTGTGTACAAATCAAATCTCAAAATGTGTGTGTGTGTGTGTGTGTGTGTGTGTGTGTGTGTGTGTGTGTGTGTGTGTGTGTGTGTGTGTGTGTGTGTGTGTGTGTGTGTCAGCTACTTGGACAGGGACACGAAGTACTGGCTGGACAGGGAGGTTTTGGCTTGGCCACTCAGCTGCAATAAACTCTTCAAAAAGGAACCAAAGAAGATCAACTAGTAATTCACAAAAAGGCAGCAGCAAGGCCTCAGTAAACACCGTTTTTATTGAAGTAGAGTGAGAGCTTTTGTCGGTCTTAATCCACCAACTTATTCAGACAATTAAAAACCACAACCTGTTACAACTTAAATACTGTCAGGTTCCGTGGTCAATTAAGCAATTAAAACCATTTTTAAAAAAATTAAAGATATACTAACAACAATATGCCACCATTCAAGCCAGAATAAAGGTACAGTTTACATTATTTGCACCATAGTATGTGCTACTGTCTAAAATGTGTTCTTTCAACAACTACACAGACAACCCTAAAACAATTATTTCAGATAAAATGAAATAATCAACAGTAAAACCTAGCCATAGTCCTTAGAAACCATAGTCCTTAGAAAATGCATATATATATATATATATATATATATATATCATATTAACAGGCCCTAATTTTAAATACTATTCCAAAGTACATTTATATTAAAAGTGTAAATTGAAACAACAAATGAAAAATTATATGGATTGCTTAAATCCAAAACTAGTAAGTGGACAAACATTCGACCATAAATAATGAAACAAATAAATAATAATAATAAAAATAATAATAATAATCTGTAATAACCATATTTGAAGTTGCTTTATCTACTCCTTAATTTTAAGAAGGCATCCGATAGAAATGCAATCATTACGTCCTGGGGGTATGTGAGCCGATGTGCGTACTTGCCATTTCAATTCACATTCCTCCAGTTTGAGCGCCCAAGGCCCACCCTTAATATTGTGTTCTACCTGTTGTAGGACCACAAATTGAAATTTATGATTGGGGTGTTCCATAATATGTCTTGCCAAAGCTTTGGTAGTTATATACTTACCAATACGATAGGTGTGTTCGTATACTCTTTGTTTAATTTTTCTCTCGGTTTTCCCGATCAGCTGCGATCTCAACCCAATAGCTGTTCGAGTGGGGAGTCTTTTTTGGGATCTAGAGAAAGAGGAAGAAATCAGCCCCAGACTGACTGTGATCTCTGTGTGCTCTTAAGGGAAATTGTACTTTCCTGTGTGTGTATTTGTCATCCTCCCAATGTGTACGTCCCTCACTGGTGCTAGGGGTATGGCTCGAGGCTCCTCGATTACTGGGCAAGTGCAGGGGCATCACACACATATAACTACATATGCAGTATTTGGGTGAAATAGCAAGAGAGCCATATTGCAGTTTCAACATACTCCCAAAAAATTAAGAAAACATAAAAAAGACTTAAACTGAAACAGAACTTGTAATAGCTGCCTCATGCCTTGCCCGCAGCTCAGACATGACATCTGTTCCAGCAGTTTCTGTGTCTAATTGATTTTCTGCTGTTCTGAATGAGGAAAAGAGACTCTCTCTAAACTGCCAAAAACATAACATGAGAGCTTGTTGCAGTAAAGCTGACTGTTATCTAAAATGCTTAGTCAGTTTTTATGTTTGATAGATTTTACTGTCGCATAAAGAAGTATACTAACACAATTAATCAACAGCAATATTATTGAGAGTCATTTCATCAAGTCCATTTGGTCAAACTGTGTTTGGTTTAAAGTCACATTGAATAAAAAAGTTAATGAAATATCTTTCAAATATTCAAATGTCATCGACTTTAATGAGTTTTAGCCTTGTTTAAGGATAATGCTAAGGTTTTGGGTTAGGTTTACTTTGGGTTACATTTATGATAATGGTAAAGGTTTATGATTTGGTGCATCTCCAGGGATAGCAGATGTAGATATTGCTTTATCTTCCAAGACAGCTGCATCATAATTCTTTAATTTATGTTTCTGCTTTTGTTGTATGCCTGTTTTTTTTCTATATGTGATTTTTCATTGCACCTTAATGCTGGTGCTTTTCACCTCCATGGAAAAAGCTGTTATTTGGTAATAGAGATGCTGGACGACTGCATCATACCTAAGTTAATAAAAAATGCAACACAAAGAAACCATAATATGATAATAACACAAGGTTTTCTGCAGGTTATTTTATTGAATTACCCTTTTCCTTAGATGACCTTATTACAACTTTGCATTCATTGCCTAATACAGCTTTATCATTTTCTGATACTCCATTTTCTTGGCAGTGTTGAGTTGTTCTGGCATCCTTATCTGGCCTCATTGTACTTTTTGTTTATGTCAGTATTTTGTGGAAATGCATTCCTGCTTCATTACAGCATGAACATCTAATGCTGGAAGATGAATAAGGTACATTATTGTGGGTTTCATTCAAAGCTGATTCATAACAAGTTAATGGAATAAGACAGTTACTTTATTTTTTTATTGCTTTGTAGAAAAGAATAAACTGCTCCAGCTTCTGAGAAACTCTTATCTTAATGACGCCATCAACCAAAAACATTAACAATGTAAATAATCCTTGCTAGTCAAAAGTTTTGTTTGTTTTTTTTTTTTTTTGTCATAGAAGGTTAGGCATGCATTGTTTTCTTAAAACTTGAACTGTTAAACTAAACTATGTATTTTTTTAGTGATAAGTATTTCTGTTTCTAAGTTATAATTATAGCCCGATTTGTTAAAGGAGACAGTATTTTTGGTTTTATTCATACTTTATTTCTAGTTCAAAAAAGCAATTGTGTATTATAAGGGTCAAACTTCATTATAATCTGGCAATATTAATGTTCTTAGCTCCTAAAAAGTTTCATCCTCAGTGATTTTTTCAGATTTGGACAACCTGACCAGAAAAATAATCTGAATAAATATAGAAGATTATGATCAGTTTGCCGAGCATAATGAGCATATTATGTGTTCAAGAGATGGATGCCAACAAATTCACCTCGAGAGCTTTGGCATCCATGACGAGAACACATCATTTTTCATTACGGCTAGAGATCCAATCATAATTCTTTGTTAATGAAGACTTTTCTTATCTGTTACTACTAGGTAGGTAGTCAAAAAGTAGATTAAAAAATCAAGTAACTGTAAAAAGAACCGGACCAGGAAAAAGCTGCACCAGCAATTAGGAAGTGGAATAGTTCGTAGTAAATACAAAAAAGCAGATTTGTTGGTTCCAAACAAACGCAATACAAAGTTCAAGTAGTTCCTTTAATCCAATAAAAACAGAATTGAAAACAAAGTTGAAAACACACAAGCGCTTTCGCTCAGAAAATTTCTGAGCTTTATCAAGTGACGCTTGATAAAGCTCAGAAATTTTCTGAGCGAAAGCACTTGTGTGTTTTCAACTTTGTTTTCAATTCTGTTTTTATTGGATTAAAGGAACTACTTGAACTTCGTATTGTGTTTGTTTGGAACCAACAAATCTGCTTTTTTTTAGATTAAAAAATGCAAAGTGCTCTGTCAGCTTTGAAAGTTGGTAAAGTGTTGGGGAAGGGGTTGATGTACTTACACATTCCCTGTCTAAGGGAAGCAGTTTATGTCAAAATTCATATCTACTTTAGTAGACAGCAGGCAGAAATGGGAGTTGAAGTGAAGCCACTTCATGTCCTACTGCTGCTATTTTCTGGTCAGCACTGTCTGCTTTTATTGCAAACCCAACCTAGTGCCACTTTAAACATTGCTAAGGTTGGGTCTTGTGCTATAGCATCACTGAACCAGGATATAATTTATCTGCTCTTTGAGTGAAATCCATGCACTACAAATCAATTATGAATCTGATCATAGGATATATAAAACAGTTTGAACAAAGGTCATGTGCACCTTACCAATATCTACCCTCAGTGTCTACCACTCCTTTTAAAGAGGACAAAGCACATAAAAACCCATAATAAATGAAAGGGTACCAATCCAGTTTTCCTAGTTATGTTTGAAGGATGAGAAATAATTGCATTGCTTGATCTGTAGTGGAGGCCTATTCTAGAGCAGAGCAAGGGACGAGGAGATTAACTTCTCTTTCCTTCTAGTTTCATTTATTTCCTTATCTTAGTAGAGATCTCTTGTTCTAGTGTTAGCTGCACTATATGACTTATCAAGAAGACAGAGGTCAAGGACAGAAGGATCCCTGAAGACACAGTAAGCGAGGCACAAATTGTCATCTCAGGAGGGTATATGACAGTACAGGGACAAACATTCCAGCTTGTCATGGTAGCTAATTTTTGAGACTAGAGATTGCTTTTCTTAGGAACCTCAGCTTCAAGTTTTTTTTATGTGTCTAGTATGAGACACACAGAAGGGTTTGTTATATTCTGTTATGGGTTTGGCCAGGGCAGAGTATAAGGGAACAATGACTTTCATGGCTTTAGAAGAGATGCCTCTGGCAATTAATTGAGATACAGTAGGATATCCTAAGCACAGTCACTGCATGGTGATCAAAGGAAGGAGAGCTATTAACCTAGTGTATCTAACCACTGACTCGTTTGATGGCAGGATGTTATAGATACAGTAAGATAAAGCAATTTGTTCTTTATCAAAAAGGTTGATACCACTTTTCTTGGCATTCAGTTTAGCCCTTTTACTGCATACCAGGTGTTGACTCATGTGAATTAATTTTGAAGACTATAAATATCTGGGGTAGATGTGACAATTGCACTAAGCTTGCAGTCATCAGCAAATTTAGGTAACTGTTATCAGAGAACTAAATGCCAAACAGGAGGAGGCTAATACAGATTGGTGGGGGGAACCACTAGTCACTTTATTTTTGACTGTGGAGGTGTTTCCAACTCTGAAAACATACATTTTGTTTGTGATCCACTTTTTCATATATCTTACCACAAAAAGTTCATTGTTTACTATCATGAGCTTATTTATGATTCCATCATGTGATATGGTGTCAAATACCTTGATGCCTTGACCATATCGAGATAGGAAGTATGGATAGTTGGCCAAATGTCCATTGCTTGCATGACTTTCTGAAAGAAGCTTATAAGATGTAACAGATGTGGCATACTCTTTACAATACTGGATTGCTGTGTGTCAGGCCTAATCAGATGCTGTTTATGAGGTCAGTAATGATGTGCTTCATGGCTTTACAGGCAAGACTCACTAAGGTTGATGGTCTGCATTTTCCAGGGTCAGCGTTATGTTCAACTTTGTGAAGGAGGCATCAGTACCGCAGTGTGCTAGGATTCAGAGACATTACCTATAGATATGCTAAGGTTAAGCAGTTTACGGTGTGGATTAGCAAGGGAAAGCTTGATGCTGTTTATTAGAAAACCTGATTATATTGGCAGGGCCTACAGAAGAAGTGCTTTTGGTCTTTAAGAATAGTTTACGGATATGATCCTTGGTGGTGCTGGAGGAGTAACTCTGGGATAACTGGAGTTGGGGTGATAAATTCAGGGAAGAAGATGACCGCAAACCAGTTTGCTACTATGTTAGCAATGCCTTCCAGGTTTGAGTGGGATGGACCATTATAGAGAAGTTTGGAGAAGTGCTGCAAATTATTTCTTAATTTTCCAATATAACTGAAAAAGGACTTGGGTTATCTTTTGGATCAGTCACTAACCAGAGTTTAGGGAATACTTCACTGGTCTTTACAGTTGCCTTCAGTTTCTTGGTGAGGGTTTTGTATTATCTTTTTGTAGAGGGGATCTTTTGCTACACAGTATTTTGAGAAGATAATTTCTGTCTTCTGTTATACAGTTTACCATGGTGATTTACTTCAAACTTACATTTTCATTTGGTTATAGTAGTAACTGCAAGTTGAATTCATTTTTCTAAATGGTATAAAGATCCTTAGTGTAGGTCCCCGAATATCATGTATCAACTGTGGAGTTTTTATGGGTGAACATAGATTTCATCATGCAATTAAAGAGGATGGTGTTGGTTATCCTGGGAGTGGGTGTTTTAGGATAATGGTAATGTAAAAATGGCCTGAAATGACTAATGAGGGACCATCCAGGAGGAGGAAACGGGTTTGCACTAAGTTTGTGAGAACAAGATCAGGGGTGTTTCCATCCCTGATGAGAATGAGACAATTTGTACCAAGGAGGTCTTGTTTACCCAGCTGAAGAAACATTGGACATACCATATGCTGGTGGTGAAGGTACTACAAGCTATGTCGAGATAGTTTAAATCACCAAGGATTAATGAGACATTGATTATAGGTGAATTTTTGAAGAATGCCAGGATACTTTCATGAACAAGTGAGGTCAAGGATGAGGTCTGACAAAAAAAAAAAAAAGATGAAATCTTGACATCCATAAGGCAAGCTGGAGGTATATGAGCTCACTGGGGGGGGGGGGGGGGTATCTCTGGGTATCACTGCTGAACTGATACTGTCACTGATGAATACAGAGACTGTGCTGCAATTACTCATGCGTTTACCCAGGCACAAAGGGGATGCTCACTTTTAATTTAAACCATGTCTCACTAACAACACAATGTGGAGAGGTTCCAGATGCAGAAGTACATCCAAGTCAGTCACTTTATTTTTAAGACTCCTGGCACTGAGAAGGGACAACATGATACTGTCCAGTTTTGTTTTTGGTTTGTTTCTTAGGCTGGGATTTTCACCAAATAAACTCTGTCTAATAAAGACACAATAAGGAGAGTAACAGCTGTTTTTGGTCAAATGAATTTTCATCAAAAAGTTTGATCATTTGAGTTTCAATTAAATGAGCATTCAGTCAAAGGCATTGACTGATATAAATATATCTATCTCTCTCTCTCTCTCTATATATATATATATATATATATGTGTGTGTGTGTGTGTGTGTGTGTGTGTGTGTGTGTGTGTGTGTGTAAGGGACTGTAACGTGTGGGTGTGAGTGTGCCTTGCGTGTCTGTGCGATCTCGAAGTTAGATATTAAAGAAGGGGGGTGTGGGGGGTGCAGGAGGTCCTGCCCCCCTGCCTATCTGTATTGTAGGATGTTGTGTTAGGCAGTTTGGGGCAGTTGTGTATGTGTGTGTTATGTATGTGTTTTAACGTGGTTGTGTGTTTTTGGTGTTATGGGGTTTCGTGCATGTGGTCTCGGTGTTGGGGATTTCGGTGTTTTGGGGTTTAGTTTTTGTGAAGTAGATCTATATACATATATATATATATATATATATATATATATATATATATATATATATATTTTTTTTTTTATATGTGCATGTGTGTGTCAAAATGTGGAATTTTCCACCTTTTGATTGAACCAGTTAGCCGAAATTGTTAATAATGAATTACCAAAATTTCAGACATGATAACATGGAATCAATATTTGAACACCAAAAGTTCCAATGTCAAAAGTCTGTGTTACAGGTAGTGTTTTTGCAGGGGTCAAGCCTCCCTGCACCCCCAGCACCCCCTGCATATTATATATTCCAACTCTGAGATCGCACTGCAGTAGGAAAAGGGTACATTTCCCAATCCTCATTGTACTGTTATCAGAATGCCGATTCTACATTAGCGAATGCACACTAGCATTCTCTAATGTAGATTCATAGTTAGGTACTAGGCTATCTGCCTGAGGGCATTTATAAGTCTAGCCAGAGTGTGTCAGCTTCTGCTGCCCCATTGATTAATTAACTGAGCCTCTGTCAAGAAAAGCCAATAGAGTGATCCCAGGGGTGTATTTTCTTTTACCCATCCACTCGTCAAGGTTTCTTTTGAAGAGTGCTAGTGAGGGGCTCTGCCTAATGTAGTTAGGAATTTTGTTCCAAAGCATGGGGAGTATCTGTGACAGGAATCTATCCCTCCAGCATGTTCTATTTATTGTTGTGGTGAGGTTTAGCTCACTAGAGCGATGGCTCGCAGTGACTTGGATTTCTTTAGGTGGAGCATGTCCATCAATTCGGAGTTGGACATGGCTTTGTAAGTCAGGCAGAGATCACCTCTGAGTAAGCGATATGCCACTGAGTACAGCTGGAGTTTTTCCAGTTGGTCTGCATAGGACCTATGTTTCAGGCCAGTAATCCTGTTGGTGAGGTACTTTTGTGGTCTTTCCAGCTGTTGGAAGTGTCTTGTGAGGTACATCCCAAATGGGGCATTGTATTCTATGATGGGTCTGATGAGTGACGAGTAGAGGGGCACTATAACCTCTTTATTTCTAGATGCGAACCCTTTAATAATTAGATGGGCTACATAGAAGGATTTCCAAACTACTTTGGCAATATGATTGTTAAAGGAGAGATTACTATCTACCTGGGTCCCCAGATCTCTTATTACCTCTTCTGTATTAGGGGGGCTGCCACCTATGTGGTAATTCATGGGTGTTTTGTTTTTCCCAAACGGGATGACTATGCATTTTTTGGCATTTAGCTTGATACCATGACTTTGACACCAGGTGTCTGTCTCAGTAAGGCCCTTTTGGGGAATGTCCATGTCAGCTGGAGAGTCTTTTATAGCTCCCAGTTTGCAGTCATCAGAGAACTTGGTTAGCCATAGTCCTCCTGTGTTTGCCTGTACTTCTGAGAAGTATATGCCAAACAGTAGGGGTCCCAGGACTGAGCCTTGTGGGACACCACTTGTAACTGGTTTAGAGTCAGACCTGGAGCCCAATATTCTTACTGTGTGATTTCTGTCTGTAAGCCAGTTTACAACCCATCTCATGACGTAGGGATTTATGTTCAGGCTGGTGAGTTTTTCTATAATTCCCGAGTGGGGAATGGTGTCAAAGCCTTGGCAAGGTCAAGGTAGGCTGTGTGAACTACCTTCCCTTCATCTATGGCCTTGGTGACTGTCTCAAAGAAGTCAACCAGGTATACTAGGCATGATCCGCCCTTAACAAAGCCGAACTGGGTCAGGTCAAGTGTTTGGAGGTTCCCAATGTCTTTGTTAATGAATTACATGATGATGCACTCCATAGCCTTGCAGACCAGGTTAGTCAGGCTTATGGGGCGATAGTTACCAGGGTCAGTTGTGGCCCCTCCTTTGTGGAGCGGAATAACCGTTGCTGTGCACCATTCTATGGGCACATAGCCTGTGGAGAGGCTGAGGTTGAACAGTGTGTTTAGGTGGGGGGTTAATTCATTCTGTAGTTCGTGCAAGACGCAGCCTGGAACACCATCTGGACCCATTGAAGCTGTGCTTTTGGGTTTTGAAAGGGCTGTTTTCACCTGTGTGTCTATGATTTCCGGGACACTAAACTTTTCCGGTATTGTTATGGGCCCTTTTGGGGGTGAGAGGGGGGTGATGTTTGCACTGAATCAATCTGCCAGGATGTTGGCAGTATCAGTGGGTTCAGTATATTTTGTGCTGTTTTGCACTAGCTCAGAGCATATCTGCGAGTTCCAATTAGATTCTTGACATAGCTAAAGAAGGCTTTGTGGCTATCTTTTGAATCATTGGCTATTTTTCTTTCGAAGTTAGCTTTGGAGGATTTTATGAGGGACCTTAGTTTCTTACTGATACTGATCAGGGATGTCTTTCCTTCTTGGGATTTGCTTTCTTTCTGAACTAGTTTCTTCCTTCTATTGTATAGCCTGTTTATGGCAGGGTTCCACCAGACTGGTTTGCTTCTCTTAGGGAAGTGAGTCTTGGTTTTGCTAGGGATGGCACGATCCATGCATCCTTGTAGGTGCTCATAGAGTGCATTTATAAAGTTTCCTGCATCTTGGACACTGTTATCCTTTAGTGTGGGGGCTGTGAAACTTACCACCTCTGTCTTAAGTAAGGTGAAGCTTGCTATAGAAAAGTTTTTCACTGTGATTTCCTTGGTTGGAGGTGGTGGTGTGGTGTGGACATCCAGAGTAATTAGTTTATGGTCTGATCTAACCAGTGATGGGTTGACCTCCAGTGTGGAACACCTGTCACCCATGTTGGTGATGTCCAGGTCCAATATGTTTTCACCTCTGGTAGGGGAGTTTACCAGCTGATCCAGGGCATTTGAGTTGATAAATTCCAGGAAGCGTTGGACCTGGGAGTTTGTACTTGAGTAGTTTTCCCAGTTAACGGTAGAGTAATTGAAATCGCCCAATATCAGGATGTTCAGTAGGACCTTCATGTTTTCCAGTGTCTCCAGAAAGGCGGAGTGGTGGTCCTGGGTCATGGAGGGTGATCTGTAGCAGGCCACAATTTGCATTGCAGATTTGCCTGATGTTAGTTGCACATGGATGATCTCGGAGGTATCATGCTGCGCCACTAACCTAGAGGTGAATGTATCCTTGATGAATATGGGTACACCCCCTCATTTTGTGTTTCGCTCCATGTTCTGTGGCTGAAATGTGTGGTGTGAGTTGGAACCCAGTAGTGCTGGGGTGCTCTGTGGAGCCTTGAACCAGGTTTCAGTTACTGCGCAGATGTCGACGTTCTCCATACTGAGGAGTGCTTTGAGTGCATGCATTTTGAGATTTAAACTCCTGGCATTGAGTAGCATAACCCTCATATTTTTATTTGTGCTGTTTACAGAGGTGGGTTTGACTTTTGAGCCTTGCCTAAAAAAGGCACTATGGGGGCAGCAAGAGCCTTCGCCAGTATTTGAAAGCCTAGGGGTGACAGGTGCAAGCCATCTCTTGCAAAGCAACAAGGCTCGTTGAGCATGTCGTCCCTGGCTGACAGACACTGCATCCCCTTTGAATGACACCAGAAGCTTAGCCAATTGTTGAAATTGAAAATTCTTTCTTTATACTGCCGTATCATTCTTGGTGAGGGCAGGATGCAACTCAGGGTCAGGGTCATACCCGCCTGGACTACATGATCAGAGAGCTCTTCCATGTCTCTTTTCATGTAGTACAGTGAGGTACGTCTCAGGTCATTCACACCAACATGAACAATGACAGAGTCACATTTGTACTTGTTCTGGAGTGACCTGAGTGTTTGTGTTATGTGGCGGATTCTGGCTCCCGAAAGGCAGCTAACAGTAACCTTCTTCTTGTCCAGCCTAGTGAGTGGGACATCAGTGTGCTTGACTATAGCGTCACCTATTACTAGTGTGTTAGGTATGTTATTTCGCCTTAAGGGCTGTGATTGTGCGGCACATTGATTTTGTGTTTTATGTGTTATCTGGTTTGTGACGGGAGGTGCAGGTTTTTTGGGTGTCTGCTTTGGAGGTCTCTGATGCTTTTGCAGGTTTTATTTAGAGCCTCCGAGTATGATTTCATGTATTTATGTGTATTTTTTGCCAGCACTGGTTTAGTATGTCTAAGTGAGGCTGGAGGTGTGGTGCAAGTGTTAACCTTCTCCTCATGACTGCCTGTTCCAGTCTTGGGTGGAGAGAGCTTAGCCTCCAATTTATCTATATAATTGCATCTCTCACATATGTTAATGTTTTTTGGTAGGAGGAGAGGGTTGTCTGTGTACATGAGGCGGTTGTAACATTGCCTCAGTATACCCAGGTTCAACAGCTAGACTGGAGAGTATACATGAAATTGCCCTTTGGTCATGCCTGAATAGTAGGGTGAGCTGCTTAGTCACTTGGTTGGTAAGGGGTGAATAAAGAGCCTTGCCCAGCTGAGCAAACAAGTCTCGGGGTATATTAGTGCTTGCTATTAGGTCCGAGCAAGTGCTGAACTGTAGGATGCTTTTTAAGTGCTTAGGTTGAGAGTTAGACTACTTTCAAGGGAAAAACTGAAGAGGAGACTTGGTGGAGCCGCGATAAATTTAGCCCTAGCTAACCGTCGCTGCCCGGATGTGCAAAACTGTGCAAACATGGTTTTTACAGCAGGGAAATGAAAAAGATAGAAATTAGCCCAAAACGGCCTATAAACTATTAACTTCTGGGCTGGAACCACTCCTCCAGGGACAGATGGCTGCTCAAAGCTCCCTGTCTCACAGGTGAACAGAGAAACCTCCTTCTATCCAAGTAAGGTATGGGCAACTCAGAAAATTTTAACACAGCCCTGAATTCAGCACTAGCCTGAAAACTGAACTATACTAGCTCAGAATTTTTTTTTTGAAAATATAAGGTAAAAACAGTAAAACAATATACTTAAAACAGCTTTAAAGGATTATAAACAGTAAAAAATACACTTAAAACAGCTTTAAATGACTACAAACAATCAGAAAAGGCTTTTAAACAAATTACCCAATTAACCAGTAAAAAATCTCAAAACTGAGCCCTGTTCCTGTAGTTTTCAATCAGACAAGTTCTAACTGCACACTCCTGCCCCTGTGGTGCAGGGGAACCTTCTCCAAAAAAAAGGCCTGGATTAGTGCTCAAGTTATACAAACAAAGCTAGATTCAGCAGGCCTGAATCTAGTCTATGCTACATCAAACAAGGTGCACCAATTTTAATAAGAAACAGTTCACATATGCAGGCACTATATGCCTTTAACCAGAAATTCCCAGCTCAGAAGGGCAGAGTCCAGTCTCTCCTCCCACAAGAGTGCAGACCACGAACCTTCTTAATGTAAAATAACTGGCCTGAAGCCCAAGTGCTTAAACCAGAACTAATACACTTTTAGAATAACAGACACTGAGTCTTCAGTCAGCAGTTCCCAACTTAGAAGGATGTAAGCTACCTGTCCTGCCACAACATTGCAGACCACAAACCTTCTTAATGTAAAAAAAATGGTCTGAAGCCCAACTGCTTAAACCAAAAGGCTTAGAATGATAGTTACACCAAGCAGTAATAAATACAATTGAGTACTTTTAAGATGACACAAAAGCAAAATAAAGTAATAAAGTAGGAAGAAATACAAATACAGTAAAAGCAGATGAATAAAGTGCAAATTTTTTTTTTTGAGTGAGCAAAATAGATGGGCCCAGGAGGAGTATTCAAATGCAAATTTATAAGAGAGGCAGGCAGTTTCAAAGCCACCAAGATTAACACCAAAACAAAAGCAGGGAAGATGGGTGGAGAACTAACTGAAAAAAACAGTGCCACAACTTCCAGCTAGGTAGTATTCAATGCAACACAAATAAATCAATTTAAATGCTGTATTATTTGAAAAAAGTGCAGATAAAGATTAAATTAAATTCACTTATATGTCCAGTTGACTGCATGTAGGTCTTAGCTGGCCAAAGCTCAGCAGAAAATAATCCAAAATGTACCACTTATATAAGGCAGAAACCGAATATCAATGAAGTGAACTACCCCCGAGAGTAGATTAGAGTTGAACATTTTCCAGATTGGCATTACGAGAACATGAAAACAGTCTTTCAGCCTTCCAGGCTTTGCATACATGCTGATCTAAATTTTGATAGCAAACCTATATATATATATATATATATATATATATATATATATATATATATATATATATATATGGGTCTAGGACTTTCGAACAAAAGTTCAAAAGCCCGAATCCATTACCACTGAACACACTTTAATGAAAGCACATTTGTTAAAGTATGATAAAAAAAAAACACAAAATCTACTTGAATGCAGGGGGGCAAGCCCCCCTGCACACCCACACCCCCCTACTTTAATATTCTCACTCTGAGGTCGCACTACAGTGGAGAAAAGGGAATTTTCCCTTACTGCACCGTAGTACGACTGGAACAACAAGCATACTTACGCAAAAGTGCTGCTTCGGTGAATAGCACTTTTGTTCAAGTATGCTTACGAAATTGGGATTTGGTGAAAGATGCAGTCGACCATCTGTATGGATCCTATATATATATATATATATATATATATATATATATATATATATATATATATATTTCTTCTTCTCTCTGTTCCCATTAGGAGTCACCACAGTGGATCATTTGTTTCCATTTTTTCCTGTCTTCTGCATCTTGCTCTGTCACACCTGCATGCCCTCTCTCACCCCATCCATAAACCTTATCTTAGGCCTTCCTCTTTTCTTCTTACCTGGCAGATCCATCCTTAATATCCTTCTCCCAGTATACCCAGCATCCCTCCTCAGCACATGTCCAAACCAATGCAATATTACCTCTCTGGCTCAGTTTACAAACCATCCAACCCTGTTCTGACCCTCTAATATACTGATTCTTAATCCTGTCCATCCTCATCACACCCAGTGCAAATCTTAACATCTTTAATTCTGCCACCTCCATCTCTGACTCCTGTCTTTTTGTCAATGCCACCATCTCCAACCCATATGACATAGCTGGTCTCACTACCCTCTTGTAGACCTTTCCTTTCATTCTTATTGGCACCTGTCTGTATCAAATCACTCCTGATCCTGACACTCCTCCACCTTGCCTGTACTCTCTTCTTCACCTCTCTTCCACACTCACCATTACTCTGAAATGTTGATCCCAAGTATTTAAACTCATCCACCTTCACCATCTCTATTCCCTGCATCCTCACCATTCTTTTATCCTCCCTCTTATTCACACACACATATTCTGTCTTAGTCCTGCTGATCTTGATTACTCTCCTTTCTAGAGCATATCTCCACTCTCCAGGGTCTCCTCAACCTGTTCCTACTCTCACTACAGATCACAATGTCATCCGCAAACATCCTAGTCCAGGGGACTCCTGTCTGATCTCATCTGTCAACCTGTTTATCACCATTGCAGATAAGAAAAACCTCAGAGCTGATCCCTGATGTAATCCCACCTCCACCTTGAATGCATCCATCACTCACACTGCAGACCTTACCACTGTCACACTACCCTCGCACATATCCTGTACCACTTTTACAGATTTCTCAACCACTCCTGACTTTCTCATAAAATGCCACAACTCCTCTCTAGGCACCCTGTCATATGCCTTCTCCAAATCCACAAAGACACAATGCAACTCCTTTTGACCCTCACTGTACTTCTCCATCAACACCCTCAGAGCAAACATTGTATCTGTAGTGCTCTTTCCTGGCATGAAACCATATTGCTGCTTACTAATCATCACCTCCCTCCTTAACCTAGCTTCCATTACTCTTTCCCATAACTCCATGCTGTGACTGATCAGTTTTATCCCTCTGTAGTTACTACAGCTCTGCACATCACCCTTATTCTTAAAAAATCGGTAAAAAACACTTTTTCTCCACTCCTCAGGCATCCTCTTACTTTCTAAGATTTCATTAAACAATCTGGTTAAAAGCTTCACTGCTATCTCTCGTAAACACCTCCATGATTCCACGGGTATGTCATCTGGACCAGCAGCCTTTCCATTCCTCATCTTGTTCATAGCTGTCCTTGCTTTCTCCTTGCTAATGCATTGCACTTTCTGATTCACTATCCCCACATCATAAATCTTCTCTCTCTCATTCTCTTCATTCATCACCCCTCAAAGTACTCTTTCCATCTATTTAACACACTCTCCTCACTTGTGAGTACATTTCCCTCATTATCCTTTATCAACCTTACCTGCTGCACATCTTTCCCACCTCAGTCCCTCTGACTAGCCAACCAGTACAGGTCCTTTTCTCCTTCCTCAGTGTGCAACCTTTCATACAACTCTCCATACGCCTTACCATTAGCCTTCGCCAACTCTCTCTTCACCATACGCCTCATCTCCTCACCATACACCTCATCTCCTAATACTCCTGTCTACTTTCTTCATCTCTCTGACAATCTGACTTTTTCTTAGGTTCATAGGTTCATAGGTTTATACTAGGCTATCTGCCCTAAGGCATTTATAAGCCTAGCCCAAATTTTTGTGGCTTACGCCACCCCTTATATGAAAAAATACTGTGCCCATTAGTTTGTTGTGCCTCTGTCCAGCAGTGTCACAGAGATGATTCCCGGGGTAAACCTATGATCTCCCATCCACAGGTCTAGATTTCTCTTGAACAGAGTCAGCGAGGTGCTCTGCCTCACATGGACCGGGATTCTATTCCACAGCATAGGGAGTCTCTGAGTGATAAATCTATCCCTCCAGCACGTCCTATTTATATTCGTGCTAAGGTTTAAGTCGCTTGCTCTAGTGGTTTTGGTGGATTTGGATTTTATGAGGTGGAGCATGTCCATTAATTCTGGGTTGGACATGGCCTTGTATGTCAGGCACATGTCACCTCTGAGCAGACGGTATGCGACTGAATAGAGCTGGAGTTTCTTCAATCTGGCAGCATATTACAGATTTTGGAGTCCCTTTATCCTTTTGGTGAGGAACTTTTGGGGTCTCTCCAATTGCTGCAGATGTCGGGTGAGATACATCCCGAATGGGGCATTGTACTCGATCATTGGTCTGATAAGTGAAGAGTACAGGGGAACAATGACCTCACTAGATCTGGATGTGAATCCCTTCATGATCAGGTGGGCAATGTAGAAGGCCTTTCTAACCACTTTAGCAACGTGTGTGTCAAAAGAAAGGCCACTGTCAACCTGGGTCCCCAGGTCCCTGATAACCTCTTCTGTACTTAGTGGATTGCCACCTATATGGTAGCTTGGGGTTACCTTGTTTTTCCCGAAGGGTATGACTATACATTTTTTGTTGTTTAACTTCAGGCCATGGCTCTGGCACCAGCTATCTGTTTCCGTGAGTCCCTTCTGAAGGATATCCGTGTCCGATGCACTTTCCACTATGGCCCAGTTTGCAGTCGTCTGCAAACTTTGTCAGCCAAAGTCCTCCCATGTTGGCCTGTACTTCTGAGAAGTAGATGCCAAACAATAGGGGGCCAAGGACCGAGCCCTGTGGGACACCACTTGTGACCGGCTTGGAGTCTGACATAGCTCCAGCAACTCTAACCCTGTGGGTTCTGTCCTTAAGCCAGTTTGCAACCCATCTTGTGACATATGGGTTTACATTTAAGCTGGTAAGTTTTTCTACAATACCCGAGTGGGGTATTGTGTCGAAGCCTTTGCAAGGTCAAGGTAGGCTGTATGGACTGCCTTTCCCTCATCAATGGCCTTGGTGACTGTTTCAAGAAGTCACCAAGTTCAAAAGGCATGATCTTCCCTTGACAAAGCCAAACTGGGTCGGGTCCAATGTCTGCAAGTCCCCTATATCTTTGTTTATGAGCTCCATTATGATCCTCTCCATAGCTTTGCAGACTAGACTTGTTAAGCTTATGGGGCGGTAATTACCAGGGTCTGTAGAGGCGCTGCCTTTGTGGAGTGGGACCACAGTTGCCGTACGCCACTCCTTGGGCACGTATCCTGTGGTAAGGCTGAGATTAAACAGCTGCCTTATGTGCGGGTTTAATTCCTCATTTAGCTCGTGTAGCACACAGCCGGGGACACCATCTGGTCCCATTGATGCTGTGTTTTTAGCTTTAGAGAGAGCAGCTTTCACCTGCGCATTTGAGATGTCCGGGAGGCTACACTCGGCTGGGATAGTTATCTCTCCTTTAGGGGGGGAGAGGGGGGTGAAGTTTGCACTGAACCTGTCTGCCAGTATGTTGGCAATGTCTGTGGGTTCAGTGATTTTTGTATCATTTTGGACTAATTCTGAGCATATCTGGGAGTTTCCACCCAGGTCCCTAACATAGCTGAAAAAGGCCTTATGATTGTCCTTTGAATCCATGGCAATTTTTCTCTCAAAATTGACCTTAGTTGATTTTATGAGTGCTCGTATTTTTTTACTAATAATGATCAGGGGTGACTTCCCTTTTATGGATTTTGTTCTATCATGTAATAGCTTTCTCCTCTTATTGTAAAGTTTGTTAATGGCTGGGGTCCACCAGACTGGACGTTTGCCCTTTGTGGAAAGAGTCTTGGTTTTATTTGGGATTGCCTGATCCATGCAGTCCTGGAGGTGTTCATAGAAGGCATTTGTAAGGGCTTCCGCAGCTTGGGTTGTGGTTTCCACTGGCTCAGGGGCCTTGAAGGATACCACACCAGTCTTGAGTAGTGTGAAGTTTGCTTTAGAGAAGTTCTTCACTATGGTCTTTTTGTTTGGGGTGGGGCGGGATGTGGATTTCCAGTGAGATTAGTTTATGATCAGATCTCACCAATGAGGGATATACTTCCGGTGTGGAGCATTTTGTCCCCATGTTTGTGACAATGAGATATAGTATATTTTCTCCTCTCGTGGGAACAGTGACTAGCTGTTCCATGGCATTTGAATTTATGAACTCCAGGAACCGTTGGGCTAGAAAGTTAGGGCTTGAGTAATGTTCCCAGTCTATATTCGGGTAGTTGAAGTCACCCAATATGATGGTGTTTGGAGATACATTTATACCCTCCAGTGTCTTCAGGAAGGCTGTGTGGGGTTCCTGAGTTTGAGAGGGTGGCCTGTAGCATGCTACAATTTGTAGAGCAGTTTTGCCTATGGTTAGTTGTACCTGGATGGTTTCCGGCTTGCGTTGCCACCAACCTGGAGGTGTGGGTATCCTTTATGAATATGGATACACCCCTCCTTTTGTGGTGTGGTCCGGGTTTTGGGGCCGAACGCATGATATGAGGTAAAACCTAATAGTGCCAGGGTGCTCTCAGGAGCCTTGAACCAGGTTTCAGTTACAGCACAGACATCGATGTTCTCCATACTGAGAAGGGCCTCAAGTGCGTGCATTTTGAGATTTAGACTTCTGGCATTGAGCAGCATTACCCTCAGTTTCTTCCCATTTTTGTTTTCTAGGGTGGTAGGTTTAGAATTTGAGCCTTGCCTAAAAAGGCACTATGGGGTGGCAAGAGCCTTAGCCAATATCCGGAATCCCAGGGTGACAGGTGCAAGCCGCCTCTGAAGCAGCGTGGCTTGTCAAGCATGTCATCCCAGGCAGACAGACACTGGATCCCCTTTGAATGACACCAGACATTAAGCCAATTGTTAAAGCTGATCATCTTGTCTCTATATTGTGGCATCATTCTTGGTGAAGGAAGGATACTGCTCAGGGTTAGGGTCATACCTGCCTGGGCTACATAATCAGAGAGCTCCTCTATGTCTCTTTTCATGTAGTCCAGGGAGGTACGTCTCAGGTCGTTCACACCAGCATGGACAATGACTGTGTCATATTTGTACTTCTTTGCCAACCTCTTTCTCCTGTAATTCCTAATTCCACCACCAGGTCTCGTGTCCTCCTTCCTCTGTCCAGATATCACACCAAGCACCTTTCTAGCTGTCTCTCTTACCAGCTCTGCTGTAATTACTCAGCTGTTCAGTAACTCTTCACTGCCACCCAGTGCCTGTCTTACCTCTTCCCTGCACTTTACCTCACAATCATTATTTTTCAACTTCCACCATTTGATCCTTGGCACTGCTCTCACTTTCTTCCTCCTCTTTTTGATCACCAACATCATCCTACAGACCACCATCCTATGCTGAATAAGAACAGTTTCCCCCGTCACCACTTTACAGTCTCCAATCTCATTCAGACTGGACCTCCTGCATAGGATATTATCCATCTGTGGGCATCTACTTTCACTCTTGTGCATCACCCTATGCTCCTCCTTCTTAAAATACGTATTCACCACAGCCATGTACATATTTTTTGCAAAATCCACTACCATCTGACCTTCTGCATTCCTCTCCTTAACACCATACCTACCCATCACTTCTTCATCCCCTCTATTCCTTTCACTAACATGCCCAATGAAATCTACTGCAATCGTCACTCTTTCACCCTTGGGTACAATCACCACCACTTCATCCAACTCACTCCAGAATTTTTCTTTCTGATCCATCACACACCCAACATTCAGAGCATATGCACTAACAACATTCATCATCACACCATCAATTTCCAGCTTCATAAACATCACTCTGTCTGACACTCTTTCACCTCCAAAACACTCTTGGCATACTGTTCCTTTAGGATAGCCCCTACCCCATTTCTCCTCCAATCCACACAATGGTAGAACAATTTGAGCCCACCTACAATACACCTGGCTTTATTCCCCTTCCATCTGGTCTCTTGTATGCACAATATAGCAACCTTCCTTCTTTCCATCATTTCAGCTAGCTCTTTCCCTATACCAGTCATACTGCCAATATTCAAAGTTCCTACCCTCACTACCACACTCCTAACCTTCCTCCACTCTTTCTGCCTTTGGGCATGCCTTCCCCCTTTTCTTCATCTTCTCCTCCTTTGGCCAACAGTAGCCCAATTTCCACCAACACCCTACTGGCTAATAGTACTGGTGGCGGTCATTGTTAACCTGGACTTCGACAGATCCAGTATGAAAATCTGTATTGTTGTCCACATAGGTCATTTGGCAAAAGTTTTACACTGGATGCCTTTCCTGATGTAACCCTCCCCATTTACCTGGGCTTTGGGCCGGCACAAAGAAATGCACTGGCTTGTGCATCTCCAGTGGTTATATATATATATTTATTTATTTTATTTATTTATTTGACATTTGTTAACCAGGTTGGTCTAACTGAGTCAGAAGCCCATTTTTAGTGGATACCCAAGGAGAAAAGCTCCATCGTAATGCAAACAAAAAATTATAATTGCAAAACCATACAATATTAAAAGACTTGCTGACATAAAGCAACAATAGACAAATATATAAGGTAGAATAAATATATACATTGCAGTTATAACAAGGCAGTTAAGTATTAACAAACAAGAAAATATAACATTTATTTATTTAACATGTATTTACCAGGAAGTCTGATTGGGTATGAGCCCATTTTCAGCAGAGGCCTGGGGAGAAAAGCTGCAGAGTACACATTAAACAGAATTTAAAAAAAAAACTGAACAATGATTACAAATATTAAGACAATAACAAAGTAGCACAATTTATGAATACAATAAAAGAAAATAAGCAAAATATAAGGCAAGCAATAAAGTTGACCATGCATTATATACAACATGGAAGAGAGATCCTGATATGCATGTTACGTAATGATGCATGAAAAATGTATAACAGAATAAGTAATAGGTCATAAAAGCAATATACTCTTTATGGCAGGAGAACTAGATAGTAAATTTCAGTCATAAATTCTGGGACAGCTAAAGGTTAGTGTAAGAATATAAAGAAAGGACATTAGAATGTTAAGAAATTAAAGAGAGTTGAGGCTAGAAAGTAGGTAAAACAGAAAGGGAAGTAGGATATATCAAGCAAAAGTCAGTTAAGAGTGTTCATAGGCTCATAGGTATGTACTAAGCTAATGGCCCTCGAGCCTTTACAAACCTAGCCCATAGGATTACCCTGACATCATGCCACCTGACCTTAGTTCCCAGTGCTTCTGTCGAGTAGAGCCACTGGATTGATCCCCGTGGTGAATTTTCTATTTCCCATACACTCATCAAGGTTTCTCTTGAAGACGGCCAGTGAGGTACTCTATTTGACATGTATGGGAAGTCTGTTCCATAGCAAGGGCAGTCTCTGGGTTATGAACCTGTCCCTCCAGCACGTTCTGTTGATTGTGGTAATGAGGTTGAGGTCACTGGAGCGTGTGGTGTGGAGGGATTGGGATTTCTTTAGATGTAGCATTTCTAACAGAGCTGGATCAGACATGGCTTTGTATGTCAAGCAGAGATTGCCTCTAAGTAGATGATATGAGACAGAGAATAGTTGGAGTTTTTTGAGTCTGTCCATATAGGACAAGTGTTTAGACCTAGGATCCTCTTTGTGAGGTATTTTTGTGGCCTCTCCAGTTGTTGCAGGTGTCTAGTGAGGTACATGCCAAATGGGGCATTGTACTCAATGACTGGCCTAATGAGAGAAGAGTAGAGGGAGACAATGACCTCTTTCTACCTGGATGCAAAACCCTTAGTAATGAGATGTGCCACATAGAAGGACTTTCTGATGACAGTGGCAATGTGGTGGTCAAAAGAGAGACTGCTGTCAACCTGTGTTCCCAGATCTCTTATAACACCTTCTGTGTTCAGTGGACTACCATCGATGTGGTAATTCATGGCACTGGGTTTTTCCCAAAGGGGATGACAACACATTTTTTGGCATTGAGCTTAAGGCCATGGTTCTGACACCAGTCATTGATGTCAGTGAGTCCTTTCTGTAGGATGTCAACATCACTTGGTGAGTTAATAATAGCTCCAAACCACATCAGCAAACAGGAACACAAACTGGAACACCACTGACAGGACAAAAAACTTCTTTTATTATTACTCGTTCTGGTACCTCAGCTTCTTGCCTTCTGTTGCGACATAGAGTTAATAATAACTCCCAACTTGTAATCATCTGCGAACTTTGTCAGACAGAGACTTTTGTGTTGGCCTGGACTTCAGAGAAGTAGCTACCAAACAGGACAGGACCCAGGACTGAACCCTGTGAGACTCCGCTCATGACTGGTTGGCAGTCTGACTTGGAGTCTGCTACTTTCACACTGTGGGTTCTATCTGTGAGCCACTTTGCAACCCACCTAGTAATATAGGGGTTTATGCCTAGCTTAGGGAGTTTTTCTATTATTCCTAAATGGGGAATGGTGTCAAAGGCCTTGGCCAGATCAAGGTAGACTGTATGAACCACCTTGCCTTCATCTACAGCTCTGTGGACTGACTCAAATAAGTTGACCATGTTGGGCAGGCATCATCTACCCTTCACAAAACCAAACTGTGTGGGATCCAGAGTTTGGAGATTCCCTATATCCTTGTTTATAAGGTCCAGGATGATGTGTTCCATATCTTTGCATATCAGACTCATCAGGCTAATGAGGCGATAGTTCCCAGGGTCTGTAGTCACTCTTTCTTTGTGGAGAGGGATGACTGTAGCAGTGCACCATTTGGTAGGGACAAAGCATGAGGTGAGGCTGTGATTGAACAGGGCACAGAGGTGAGGTGCCAGTTCACTCTATAGTTCATGTAGAACACAGCCAGGGATATTATCAGGTCCCATGGAAGCTGTATTCTTGGCCTTGGACCATGCTGTTTTAACCTTTGCAGCAGTAATACTGGGTGCCTGGCAATCTACTGGTATTCTGATTGGTCCTTTGTGGGAGAGAGAGGAGTAAAGTTGGCACTGAATCTGTCGGCCAGTATATTGGCAATATCTGTATAGGAGGTACCATTATGCAGTAGCTCCGAGCAAATCTGGGTATTGCCATGGAGATTCTTTACGTAACTATAGAAGGCCTCGTGGTTGTCTTTACTATCTGCTGCAATTCTGTTTTCATAGCTAGCTTAGAGGATTTGATGAGGGATCTCAACTTTTTCTTGAGGCTGATAAGGGAGTTTTTCCAGTCTTGGGACTTAACCTTATTCCACATCAGGTTTCCTCCTTCTGTTGTAGATTTTGTTTATGGCAGGGGACCACCAGACTGGTTTCCTTTTTGGAGAGAGTGTCTTGATTCTATTGGGTATGGCGAGATCCATGCATTTGTGTACGTGTTTGTACAGTGCATTGGTGTATGATTTGGTGGTCATGTAACTATTGTTCATTTGCATGGATGCTGTGAAGTTAGCCACCTCTGTTTTAGGAGCCCAAAGTTAGCTTTGGAGAAGTTTTTCATGGTGGTTACCTTTGTGGGGAGAGTGGGAGGGATGTGGATTTCTAGGGTGATTAGTCTGTGGTCGGATCTAACCAGGGAAGAGCTAACTATTGGTGTAGAGCAATGGTCACCCATGTTAGTAATGACCAGGTCAAGGATGTTGCTACCTCTAGTGGGGGTAAGAACGAGTTGGTCTAGGGCATTTGAATTAATTAATTCCAGGAAATGTTGGGCAAGTGTATTGGTACATGACTAGTTTTCCCAGTTAATGGAGGGGTAGTTGAAGTCGCTCAGTATGAGAATGTTAGGTTGGACCCTAATATTCTCCAATGTGCTTAGGAACGTGGAGTGTGAGTCTTGGGACACTGCTGGGGACCTATATCAGGCTACGACCTGAATTGCTGTCTTACCCAGTGTTAGCTGCACCTGAAGTATCTCTGATGCGTTATGTTGGACTACCAGTCTGGAGGTGTGCACATCCTTTATAAATATGGAAATACCACCGCCTTTGGAGCTTCGGTCCAAGTTCTGGGGCTGAAAGGTGTGGAATGAATTATAGCTTGGTAGTGCAGAGGTGCTTTCTGCTGTCTTGGACCATCACAAATGTTGATGTCCTCCATTTTAAGGAGTGCTTTGAGTGAGTGCATTTTCAGATTTAGACTTCAAGTGTTGAGCGGCATGACCCTCAGATTGCACTTGTTTGTAGCTGTTACAGTGGTAAATTGGTGTTTGGAACACTGCCTAAAAAGGTACTATAGGGGTGGAAAGAGCCTTGGCCAGTATCCTGAATCCCAGCGGTGACAGATGCAGGCCATCTCTGGCAAAGCATCGAGGTCTGTTAATCATGTCATCCCAGGCAGGCAGATACTGGATCCCCTTAGAATGACACCAGAAACTTAGTCAATTGTTGAAATAGATCATTTTCTGCTTGTACTGTGGTATCATTCTGGGTGATGTTAGGATGCTGCTCAGGGCTAGGGTCATACCCAGCTGGGCTACATAATCCCAGATCTCTTCCATGTCTCTTTTTATATAGTCCAGGGAGATACGTCCCAGGTCATTCACACCTACATGTACAATGACAGAGTCATATTTGTACTTGTTGTTGAGGGACCTGAGTGCATGCTTTATGTGGCAGATCCTGACACCTGACAGGCAGCTGACTGTTACCTTCTCCTTATTCAACCTAGTGAGTGGGACATCAGTGTTTCTCACTATCGAGTCACCTATGACTTGGGTGTTGACCATGCTATTCTACCTTAGGGGCTTTGGTTGAGTAGCACACAGTTTAGGAGAGTTATATGTCTCATGATTAGTGTTGTGATGTAGTGGTCAAGTGCGTTTCTGACTTGGAGGTCTCTGCTGTTTGTGTAGATTTTTATTGAGAGCCTTCACAAAGATGGGTGTGTGGTTTGTGTTTTTATGTGAAGGCAATGCTGGTGTGTGTTCTGGAGAGCTATGTGTTCCATGTGGTGTGGTGCAAGTGTTGGCCTTCTCCTCCTGACCAGCTATTCCGGTCTTGGCTGGAGAGTGCATGGCTTCCAATTTGGATATATAAGTGCATCTCTCGCGAGTCTGACTGTTGGGAGGTAAAAGGAGAGGGTTGTCAGTGTACATAATGCAGTTGCTACATTGCCTCAGGATGCCCAAGTTCACCAGGTTAATAGGAGAAAGCACAGGGAACTGACCTTTAGACATGCCTGGATGGGTAGGTATTAATAATAAGTACTGGAGCTGTTTCCTTGTAGAATGTTTTGTGCTGGTAGCACTTTTGTGTGCTACAATAATTGCTACAAGAAGTCTGGTAAAATGCTAGCCTGATAAGCTATTAAAAGTGTAGGAGAAGAGAGACCTAGCAGGTCTAAGGGAAAAATTGAAGAGCAGACTTTGGCACTGCTCAGAAGCTATAAACAGTCCTAGATACAGCAAATCTGTATCTGGACTAGACTAGTTACAGGAAAGTGGGAAACAAGCACAAATGCAGGCTTTTGGACCAGGAAGTTGAAAGAGATGGAAAAACTGTCCAAACGGCCAATAAACTACAATTTCTGGGAAACCACTCTGATGGTAGATAGGCTACCTGGTGATTACCACTCCCACTGATATGCTAGAAGGCTTCCCTCTGACACAGCAAGGCTTGGGGGGCTCAGAAGCTTACAAACAGTCCTGGATACATCTGTATCTAGACTAGACTAAGTTACAGAAAAGGCAGGAAACAAGCTTAGATGTGTTTACACTAGAACAGCACTAAAAACAATTCATGTATAGTGCAAGCTGGCACAATTGAGTGTGTAGCAATATTAAAGCAAATAAAGTTTAAATAAATGCAATTTATTCAAACTGTATTCTGAGCTGAATTTTAATTAGTTTTTTATGATGTTGCTGATATGTAGGTCAAACTTAAGATTGTTATCAATAGTTACAACTAACAGTTTTGTATGTGAAACCACATTGATTGAAGTATTGTTCCAAGAAGTAATAGCAAAGTTAGAGGTATCTGGAGAAAATTGTTTTGGTAAAAATAGTAGAAGTGTATTTTTTGGGGGATTAAGTAGCAAATGGTTGTTGGTGAGCCGAGACTCAATGGAATGAATGCTTCTTGCATTAAACTCTGTAGTTGAAAGAGAGTCCTGGCAGAGCAGATTAATGTAGAGTCATCAGCATATTGAATTAGGGTGGCTTGTTTGGTGGCATTATTAAGATAGTTAATGAAAATGTTGAAGAGAAGTGGACCTAGTATTGAGCCTTAGGGTACCCCATTGCTAACAGATAAGTAAGGAGAGAAGTTAGAGTTCCAGTTCCATTTGGTAGATTGATATCTGTTAGAGAGATACCTAGTGAGCCATTGTAAGGATGTTTTTGTTAAGCTCAGAAGAGATAGCTGGAATAACAGTTGGGGATAGGAGACAGTATCAAAGACATAGATCTAAGAACAGACACGAGACAAAGTTTCCTGAGTGATGCACTTCATTCACAGTGTTATTAAAGGATGTTAGAGCAGTGTTAGTGCTGTGTGCTGGTCTGAATCAATGTTGAGTGGGAGAGAGAACATTATTTGAAGGAGGTATTGAAGAAGTTGTTTTTGTTTGCATTTTTCTAGAATTGTTGATACTGATGAAAGAATAGCAATTGGCCTATTTTTTGTGGAGGTGCCATCTTTGTGGAGAGGAAGGATGAAGGATTTTTTTTCACAGGGAAGGAGCATAAGACTCCTAGATGGATCTATTAATTATTATCGAGACTCGGTAGGCAATTGAGTTAGCAGACATTTTTAGGAATTCATTTGGAAGATTGTCTGCAGAAGGGGAACATGGCTTGAGCTTGCACAGGGGGGATTTGATGAAGAAAGTAGGAACTGGTTGAAGGGAAAATATGGAGTGACAGGTAATATGAGGCTGTGAGAGGGTCAAGGGAATTTGTTAGTGATAGAAGCTACACTATCAATGAAGTAAAAGTTAAACTGAGTTGTTATGTCATGGGAGGTACTATCACAGGGGGGTTGGGGTGATGACTGACTTCGTGGGTTTAGGATTTTTTTTTATAGTGTGCCAGAAGATTGTTGGACTGGATTTGCGCTGATTCTTTTTTTTACTGAATACATTTTTATTGATTTTCAGAAACATAATCATATATACTGTATGTATATCAAAGAAATATTTACATAGTCAAAGCTTAAAGTGGAGAAACAATTCCAAAAACAAGCATTACAAAATCAACTATTTACATAGGATGTCTGTACTTGAAAAACTTTGTTTTCTTGAGTGTATCTTTGAATAAGATTATAATTTATTACAGTCCTCTGTTTCTAGCACTTGATTTACTTTCTGCCAGACAATGTTTAAGGAAGTAGGTTGTTCTGTTCTTTCCTTGATTGTTTTCAATTCCAACTGCGAGACTAAAACTATGTTGTTGAAATGTTTAAAATTGGGAGAAGTTACAGCTTTCCAGTTCTGTATAATATTTTTCCTAGCAATAGCAAGGAGAGTCCACAAAGTTACATAGTTTTGCCTTGGAACACAAGACGGCACAAGTGTATTCAACAAAACTAGAGATTTTGTAAGTTGGAAATTTTCAGTGAACAGTGCCTTGCTCTTGGCTCTCTCTCCCTTTTTACCTATCAAAACTGGTGTCCCACAAGGGTGCATTCTTGGACCCCTTCTCTTTAACATCTTTACCAATGAACTCCATAAATTCTGTCCCCAATCATCTCTCATACAGTACACTGATGACTCCACAAGTATTTCCATAGCAGACAGCCCAACTGAACTGCTCACCATTACACAAGCATCATTTACTCTCACAGAAACCTGACTTACAAAAAAACAACTCATACTCAATCCCAAAAAAACGAAACTCCTACTCTTCCTCCCAAAACTGCTCTACCACCTTAAACCCTCATTTAACATTTCTTCACTTAACACCATAATCTTTCCCAATAATTATACAAAGCTACTAAGAGTAATCATAGATGATCAACTGAAATTTGACCTACACATTCATTACTGCAGCAAGAAAACTCATCAAAACCTTGGCCTCCTTTACAGAAACAAAAGATATCTCACCTCTGACTAGGATCACACTTACCAATGTTTACCTTCTTCCCAACCTTTTCTACTGTTCACAAATCTTTACTAACCATCAATCATCTCTACTCTCCAAACTTGAAACTACCTATAACAAAGTTGCAAGATTTGCTGCTAATTTGCCTTCCAGATCTCATCACTGTCTGGCCCTTATATCACTCAAATGGCTTGAGTTCCCTAACCACCTCAAATATACCCAACTGCTTATCATCCACTCTATCATCAATAAATCCTCATCCTGTCCAAGTATTTCCTCTCTAGTCTCACTCTATAACCCCTCCCATCCCCTTAGGACCTCTGATCAATGTTTATTACAAATCTACCAACCAAAAAAATCTGCAGGTTAGAGTCTGTATAGTTACTCACCTGCTATCCTTTGGAACAAGCTTCCCCTGGCCCTAAGAAGCATACCCACACACACACACACACACACACACAAATTTAAGAAATCCCTCAAACATTATCTAAACCACATCTGGACATGTCCCTGTAATCTACCTCCACATATCCTGTCCTAATCCTATATATTACCACTCTCCCGTAATCTCCTCCTTCTTCTGCCTAATACCCAGTACCATTCTTCTACATTTTAGCATCCTCTACATCACAATCTTTTTTCTACCATTCTGATTCTGACTCTCAGCTGCCACCCTCACTTATCTATTCTGCAATTCTGCTGTATTACTACTTTTACTAACGTTTTTTATCATTCCAATTCTACTGACCTCACTAGGTATTCACTTGTAGTAACCCCCCATTGAATACTACTACTAATCTGCTGATCTTATTCACTGTTTCCTGTTCCCTCATCTTTGTGTCACTCTTATAACAACCTGTTTTAAACACAGTTGTATAATGTGTCTCTTTTGCCTTCATTTTTGTTAATGCATTTTGTAGAAAACTGCACTGTATTTTACATTCACTGTAATTCGAAATATTGTATAATATTTCTTTGAAGCTTTTCTCCCTGGGTCTTCACTGAAAAAGGGCATGTGCCCAGTCGGACTATCCCAGTTAACAAATGTCAAATAAATAAATAAAAATAAAAAGGCCGTGCTTTTATAACCAGATGTTTGTTTACAAAGTACATAAAAGACTTTAGGGTATTGATAATGTATTTAGAATTTATATGTTTGTGCTTACCTGTTGCTATATACTCCTTCAATAACCAAAGTAAGCTATTCATTACTATTTTCATATGTTTATTTATTGAATCATGAGTGGATTTTAGCCAGATTTTTTTATGTACTAGTTTTCATTTGAAAATGTATTATCTGTTAAACCATAGAGAAACTGTTTTTAAAGCTGATGATTGTAACTATCCTTCTAAATCTGGTAAGTCTAGTCCACCTTCTTCCCATTTGTCAAAATTATGTCTTAGGGCAACTCTAGGATTTTTAGGGTACCATAAGAATTTCATTATTAACCCTTCAAATTGTTTTACATATGATTTAGGTGGAGGCAGTGAGCAAGCTTGCATAAAATACATAATTTTCAGGAATATAATAATTTTAATTATATGCAGTTTTCCCTCCATTGTAAAAAAATAGCTTATTCCATTTTTGTATAAGTTATTTGATTTTATACAAAATTTCTTTATAGTTTAGTTGCACTGTTGTATCTATGTCATTTATTTTAACTCCTAGGTATTTATTGCATCATTTCTAGAGAGATATTTGTGATATTTTTATTTATTTTTTTGTTCATATTTATTAGTAACATATTGGTTTTATTTTCATTAAACTATAGTCCAGAAATCTTCTTAAACAGTTTTGTTGCTTTCCATAGTTCTTTTAGTGTACTATTATCTTCTTTTAAAGTCAATAAAATGTTGTCTGCAAATAGCTGAATCTTTAACTCAAGGTTAGTATCTAGATGAATTCCTTGAATGTTTGGGTTTGCACGTATGAAATTTCCTAATGGTTCTATGACAAATGTGAATAACAAAGGAGAACGTGGACAACCCTGTTTTGTACCTTTTGTACTATTTCTATGTACTCTGAAGTTTTATCATAAAGAGATCTTATTAGTGAGGAAAACATTTTCAAAACGCCATACTCCATCAGTGTAAGCCAAAGGTAATTACAATTCATGCAATCAAATACACTGCTAATATCTAAGCAAATGTCATTCATTTTATTTTTTTGTTTTATGAAATAAGTAAGGGACAAAATTATTTTATATTGTCATATGTATTTCTGTTTTTAATGAATCCTGTTTGATCGTTCTTTATCAATAATGGCAATATTTGTTTCATGTTTGTATGAACTACCATAAATATGTTATAATCTATATTTAATAAACATATGGGTCTATATGAGATACACTCATCAGGCTTTTTATCTTGTCTCAAAATTGGTGATACTTGAATGTATTTCCAAGAAGGAGGGCATTTATTACCTTCTTTAACTGATGTGAATACACTCAGTAATAGATTTAATGCATTATTAGGTTGTAGTTTAAACATCTATGATGTCATATTATCATTACCTTTAATTTTAGTTTCTTAATTCGCGCTTTAATTTCTGTCATAGTTATATCTTTATCTATTATTTTTCTGCGTTCATCTGATAGTCTAGTCTTGTATTTTCCTTAAGGAATTTTCTAAATGCTTCACTTGATTCTACTTTATTTTCTTGACTATTGAGTTTATTAAAATACACTCTAAAGGCTTCTAGAATTCCTTCTAAGTCTGATACTTTTCTTTTTTTGTCTATTTTGTATATTTCTTTTATCTGATTTGCCTTTATCATTCTTTTTGTCCTGTTAGCTATTCTCTTTTGACTTTTTGAATTTATAGAGTAAGTGCAAAGTTTGACCTTCTCTAAATTTATCGTTGTTTTATGGTTCAATATCCCTAAGTATTTTTTGTTGAGGTCTTCTAATTCTTTTTCTGAAGCTAAGTTGCCTTTATGAATATCTAATTTCATTTTTGTCTATTTTATTTTGTAGTTCTGCCAGTTCTTTATTCCAATGCTTTTTTGTTTATTTTTATAAACAACAATAAAAAATAAAAAAAGCGAGCCACCAAAGCAGTATTTGTGTTAAACACAAATTTATTTAACATTAAGTACTGTTAAAGTACAACCAACTAAGCGCTTTTGCCAAGAAACATGAATTGGCTTCATCAGAGTCATTCAATTATGGTGTAACTTCCTTTATATACTCTAATTACTTAAACAATTATTCATGATTTTGCTTACATCAGTGAAATTACCCTGACTAAATGTAAAGGCATATTTCCCCTGAATATGAAATATACAAAATAACATGCTATAAATCACAATAGTCAATACATTCAAGATAAAAATATTAGTGTTGATACTAATAATGATCATAAAAGTATAAAACACTGTTAAAAAAACAGACTTAAAAGTGAAAAACATAGTTGGTCTGTTAGTTGCAGTCAGATAAGTGTTTTCACAATACACTTGAAATTAAGCCTCTGCTGCCCTTTGCTTCAAAAAGGGAGCTATTGAACAACAGTCATTTAAACCTGGCTTGCAACAAGCATGTAATCTCAGTTGCCATTTAGTTTCTCTGGCTTCTAATTCTAATTCATCATCCCTAGAGTCACTCTGTACTATATCAATGACAAAGAATAAAAATCTCTTATAGTTGGGACATTCTAGAGAGTGAACATATAAAGCATTGTTCATTTTTTTATATTTTTAATGTCTCTAAGGTGCTCAGTAATGCGATCCCATAGCCTTCTTTTGGTCTTACCTACGTAGAAACCAGGGCATGATAAGCATGTAGCTAAATAAACCACCATAGTGGTATTGCAGTTGCACTTACCCGGGCACCCTATAGTAAGTTCAAAACTTCCTATAAAGACATTTGTACCATCAGTTATATTTTTACAGATCTTGCAAGTACCACATTTGTACATCAAGGACCTGTGCTTGCCTTTTCTGTTGACACTTTCAAGAATATTCTTTATATTATGCCCTCTACTGTACACAGCCTTAGGTTTATGCCCCAACTTTTCCTTCATTTCATTGTCAAAATGAGTTTCCCATACATTATTAACATTTGATACCAAGTTTGATGTGTCTGTATTGTAATATCAGAACACTGGTGTCTAGCTTGACCGTGTTGGTTCTATTAGTGTTTAGACCCTCTTTAAAAATAGGCTTAAATGCACTATTTATTTTAAGCATAACTTCTCTCTAAACTTTCAACAAAAGACTTAAGAGGTAGCCTCTGTTTTGGAATATTCCAATTAATATATAGATCTCTTTTTTTAAATATATTTTTGCTGCTAATAAGCCTAGCTAACCGAACCATTTGTCCTTTTATTATACCCTTTCTCTGATGGAAGGGGGCGGCAACTGTTATAGTGCAATTACATATTAGAATCTTTCCTTTCTGGATATACTACTAGGTATGGTGCCCCTAGCAATATCCTTAGTCAGCTCAATATCTAAAAATTCTATCTTGACACAATGCCATTTATATGTGAACTCAAGGAAAGTGGTTGTGCTGTTGATGTATTTTATGAAGTCATTCATCACATATTCCTCTCCTCACTATAAAATGAGTATGTCATCCAGAAATCTCACATACAACAATACATTGGCCATAAAGGCAGAGGAAAATTCATATCTTCTCTCCCATTTTAGGAGAACCAGATTCACAAAGCTAGAGGCACATAGTTTCATAGTTTCATAGTATAGTACTAGGCTCTCTGCCCTGGGGCATTTGTAAGCCTAGCCATCGTGATGTGGCTTTTGCCACCCCATGAAATGGTACAAAAATGTACAGAATAAATCTAGAATACTGTGCCTCTATCTAGTAGTGACACAATGAAGGTCCCTTTATATAATAGAATTAGTTTACTGTGCCCCTGTCTAGCAGTGACACAGATGTGACCCCTGGGGTAAACTTACGATCTCCCATCCACTCATCAAGATTTCTCTTGAAGAGAGTCAGTGAGGAACTTTGCCTAATACGAACTGGGATCCTGTTCCAAAGCATGGGAAGCCTCTGGGTTATGAATCTATCCCTCCAGCATGTCCTATTCATACTTGTGCCGAGGTTTAAGTCTTTAGCTCTTGTGGTCCTGATGGATTTGGATTTTTTGTGGTGGAGCATGTCCATCAGATCCTGATTGGACATGGCCTTGTATGTCAGGCAGAGATCACCTCTGAGCAGGCGATATGCTACTGAATAGAGCTGAAGTTTCTTTAGTCTGGCAGAATAAGACATATGTTTGAGACCCTTGATCCTTTTGGTGAGGTACTTTTGTGGTCTCTCCAGCTGTTGCAAGTGCCGGGTGAGGTACATACCAAATGGGGCATTGTACTCAATCATGGGTCTGATGAGGGAGGAATATAGGGGTACAATGACATCCTTGGATCTGGACGTGAATCCCTTCATGGTGAGGTGTGCAAGGTAGAATGTTTTTCTAACCACTTTGGCAACGTGGGTGTCAAATGAGAGGTCGCTGTCTACTTGGGTCCCTAGGTCTCTGATTACTTTTTCCGTACTCAGTGAGTTGCTGTCTATGTGATAATTTGTGGGTACTTTGTTTTTTCCAAAAGGGATGACTATACATTTTTTGGCATTTAGTTTAAGGCCGTGACTACGGCACCAGTTGTCAGGTTTCAGTGAGGCCTTTTTGTAGGATGTGTGTGCCTGCTGGTGTATCGACTATGGCGCCTAGTTTGCAGTCATCTGCGAACTTTGTCAGCCACAGCCCTCCCATGTTTGCTTTAACATCTGAGAAATAAATGCCAAACAAGAGGGGTCCCAGGACAGATCCCTGTGGGACACCACTTGTGACTGGCTTTGAGTCTGACATTGCTCCAGCGATTTTAACTTTATGGGTTCTGTCCTTTAACCAGTTTGCAACCCATCTAGTGACATATGGGTTTATTTTTAAGCTGTTTAGGTTATCTATGATGCCTGAGTGGGGTATTGTGTCAAAGGCCTTAGCCAAGTCCAGGTATGCTATATGGACTGCTTTGCCCTCATCAATGGCTCTAGTGACTGTTTCGAAAAAGTCAACCAGGTTTAACAGGCAGGATCTGCCCTTTACAAAGCCAAACTGGGTGGGGTCAAGTGTCTGTAGGTCCCCTATGTCTCTGTTTATGAGTTCCATAATGATTCTTTCCATAGCTTTGCAGACCAGGCTAGTTAAGCTTATGGGGCAGTAGTTTCCAGGGTCTGTAGAGGCACCCCCCTTGTGGAGTGGGACCACTGTTGCTGTACAGTGTTCAGGTACATATCCCAAAGTAAGGCTAAGGTTAAATAGCATTTTTATGTGTGGGTTTAGCTCCTCTTGGAGTTCAAGTAACACGCACCCTGGGATACCATCAGGTCCCATTGATGCTGTGTTTTTTGCTTTGTTTAGGGCGGTTCTCACTTGGACATCTGAGATGACAGGGAGATTTCATTCAGCTGGGATAAGTATTTCTTCTTTTGGGGGTGAAGGAGGCGAGAAATTTGC